>NC_072469.1:22095780-22278280 GCF_027596085.1 Anoplopoma fimbria
CTCACCAGCCTCCCATCTTCTTCCTCATTATCGCTGACCCCTGACCCTCTCAGCTCACAGCTCTCTCCAGAGGCCATGCTGGCAGAGATCGCTCAGCTGAACAGACAGAACGACCTGATCAGGGCCCAGCTCAGCCAGGCTAAGCGCCTCGGGTCAGGGGTCGGAGAATCGTCTAACAGTAGCAACGAGCAGAGGAGGTTGAGCTCCGGCAGCACGGGGAGAGTCACACCCCAAAGTGTCGGAGAGAGGAGGATGTCTGCATCAAGCAGCGCAGGGAGGAGGAGTCGGCATGTCCAGGCTGCTGAAGGAGAGCAGCTGATGAATCAGGTGATATTAAGTCTCAAGGTGTCCTCCTCAAATGTCCTTAAAATGTAAAGTTTTCTTTCAACTTCACTTTTTGCTTAAAGCTAAGAAGTGAACGTGTGTTCTACTAAATCCACTAACATTTTCTCTCATAGATCTGGAATCCTTTTTTATCTGTCAGCCTTTCTATATTGGGTAGTTTGAAACACACCAGAATTCGCCTGTTTTTCAGATTTTGTTTCTCCTGTCTTCTTGCTCAGGCGACACCACCTAGCACCCTCAATGTGAGCAGCGTGGAACAGCGCCTCCTGGAGCTAAACAGACAAAGTGCAGCAGCGAGGGGTCGCCTGCTGGAGCTCATTGAGCAACAGAAGCAAAGTGTTACAGCCAAAGTTTCTCCCTCTAACTCGCCCATCCCTCCCTCAGCCTTCAGCCCACAATCAGCAGGTATGACGGCTCAACATGACACGTCTCTGTCCATCTGTGTAACGGCCTGTCACTGTGATAAATAATTGTATCATTTCATTTTTAGCTGGAGGAGGAAGTCCTGAGGTATCAATGCTTCTGCCTGAACAGGAGCTCCCGTCACAGACTGGTGGTGTTGGGAGACGGTGAGTTGCTCTTTTAGATGAAGGGAATGTTTCCTGATGACGGATGGAAAAACAATTTCTACATGCTTTGCATTTTTTTGCTAGTTAACTGGATTTTTTTTAAGTTTACCAAACTCAGTTTCTTATTAAACTATTTTCCTGACACATTATTATTATTATTATTATTATTATTATTATTATTATTATTATTATATTTCTGTGCTGCAGATCTGCTGGTTCTGAAGTGTCTTCTCACAGTCTTGGCGGAGAAATGAGAGACGGCAAAACACAGGTACACATATACACACACATAAACTACAGAATACATGGAAGTACTCAGGTTTCTCCAAACTTTTACCACTTAGGTCTATAACCTCTTTTCTTTTCCCACAACAGACGGAGAAACGGAGAGAGAGAGAGGGGTGGTTTGCCTTGTCCGCTCATGTGAGATGACAAGAGGAGCATTTATTTAACCCAAGTTGTTAGTATTTTTATCTTTAGGTACATTTTAAATGACTGAATTAAATGTGTTTTAAAATAACTTTGTGTGTTGTGTCCTCACTTTTTCATAGCACACATTGCTGCTATACAGGAGTCTAGAAATCTGTGTCATTGATGCTTGTTTATGATGATTTTGATTGTGGATTAAACAATATGTTCCTTTCTTTACCCTTTTTAAAGTACACTAATCTCAATAATTAATTTCCTATTTATTTACTTAGTAATCCTTTATCAATACAAGTGTTAGTTTATATTCAACATAAACTCTTCGAGACCCCAAATTGGCTGTGCAGTACATTAATATTTCCCTAAATAGTAAAATAGTTTTTCAGCAAATTCCTCTCATTGTTTCTTGTGTGTGTACAGTTAGTTTACACGTGTAAACACCCAGCTCATGTGTGTTTGAGTGGCCATATGTTGAACTGGCTCCCTAAAACTGCAACTTAGGCTGCATCAAATCCTGCATGAAGGTCCAGGCCAAGCATCATCAGTCTGTCTGTCTTTGCGGTTTGGTTTAGTTATTCTCCGCTTTCATGTCTCTGAGGCATGTTTTGATATCACTTAGTGTGTTTGTGATTAACTTGTTGTGATATTTCAAATGGGAGAAGGGAATTGCATGCCAATAAGTCACAAAGAAACGGGCAAGAGTGAGAGAGGAGGAAAAATATTTGTTTCAACCCACTAAGTCTTCTCTTCTGTGGCTTCAACTAAAGTATGGCCTCTTGTTGCTATTTATGGTGCGCACACATACACACAAACATTTGTTTTTCTTCTTTTCTCTGTCTCTCATATATGAAGCCTTTGTTTATCCCGACCTCTGTGGTCCTTACAATCATCTCTTTTTTTTCTTGGATTTGTTTTTTCTTATAAATATACAGACAGTTTAGTTTAACTGATTTACTGGGCCATACAAATACATGAAAGAACTGGAGCAATCAGTGCTTTTTATTTTTCTCCTTCCATCCTTTACTGAAGCTGTGACTCATGTCTTGCTTTTCCACATACTTACTTATGCCTAGTCTCCAAGTACATTTTTACTACTTTCTAATCTAGTTTTCACTTTGCTGCAGCCTGGCAGCATCATGACAGACTTGCAGGACTCTAAACCACCATTGATCTCTATGGAGGAGGAACCGTAGCCGTGACAACTGATTCTTACCTATGGTGATGACAGGACCTTTTTTACTTCTTGTTTATGTTGTGACTCTCTCATTTATGCCTTTACTGATGCATTCACCTTTTCATTCATGTTATTTGCCCTGGGTTGTTTGTATGTGCAGGAGAAAATGGTGCACTGCAGCGCAAAGTCAGCAGATGGCAATCTGGAGTCATTCAGTAGAGAGAGACAGCGGTCAGTATAACAGCTGGACATCTCTGGTGCCTTTCAGCCTGCAGAAGGCAACAGCCACAGTCAAGAAAGTACTTTGAATACTTAAATAATTGTCAAAGTCAAGTGGTATCCAGCTACAGTTGAGAAATCCTGAATATTAAAAGGAGGAAGCAGAGAGCAACAAACATGTCCAGCTTAACTTGAAGGAGTGACATAAAGATTCAGGTTTAACACCCACCATAGCACCGGGCCCCTTGTTGTCTAAATGTGGGCTGACCACTGCTGACCCCCCCGACCCCTCAGCACATACATGTAAAGCATGAGCTGACCAATGGGGCCCCTCGTTGCATACATCAAGCATGACACCTGGACCCCCCTTGCTACATATGGTGCATGCTTAAAGCATACCTCTCAGAGAGTACAGTGCTGTAAAGATGAGCCACTGGTGGTGTCTACAATCTACTGCGAGATGAAACAATATTCTCCAACAAGACAGTTCATTCTGCTTAACAGGACCGTTTCAAGGGCGTCATAATACAGCAAGCCCTTCGTTTTTTAACATACTGTAACAAGTAAAACAAATGCAATCCTACAGCTATAAAACAACTCAGTGTATTGTGTTAGTAGTAGTAGTAGTAGTTAGTATTTTACTGGGACAATGCTTTTTCTGCTTGACAAGTCAAAAAATCTGGTGTAAAAAAAAACCCATCTATTCGGGTGACTCAAAGGACTTTTTATGTTGATGTGTCTGGGAATATGTTTGCTCGATGCGTTTTATCAATTATTATATTTTCCTAAATTTAAATGATACAAATATTACTTTAGCAGTTGCAGCAGTAGTATTCTGGTTTATTTAACGTTTATTTCATGTTTTTTATATATATTGATCTATTTATCACATAGTTTTAATAATATACAGAATGTAATGTAAAGTAGTCTGTTTTTGAACCTTACTTTAAAGCTTTCCTGCCTTTTATTGGATAGTTTATTGCAAAGATACAGAAAGAAAGCAAAGTGGGGGTGAGGGGTATAACAGCTGGAATTGAACCAAGGATGTTGTGGTTCCACGTGAAGCCTCTTAACCACAAGCCGCCCCTCTAACAGAACTTCTGTGACTTCGCCCATTCATTGACTGCTGCTCTTCTGGGCTCCTCCTTGTGGCCTGAATCAAAAAGCCATAAATAAGTGGTCGTAAGAGGACTCATTTCCACTTCAGGTAGTGTTTGCTGAGGGCTTTAAGGTTTCGGGGGTGATGCTGGAGTAGGAAGGAGAGCACTTGAGTTTTCCAGTCAGTCAGGAGAGCTGTGTGTGCAACAACAATGGCCAGCAGGGAAATCAAAAGGAGTAAATATTGTAGATAATAACAGGATGGAAGCATAAAGGGGCCAGGGACAGCGGCCGTAAACGTGGGGTCAGAGGTCACGGTGGAGACTCAGGGGGAGGCGGGAGGGGCTTATTGTGCCCCTGCCCAGCTGAGTGAAGGACGGGGTGAATGGGGATTAACCCCACCCCAGTGCCTCTCAATGACCCCCCCCCCCAACCACCACCACCACAGGGCCTGGGGAAGGTTCCCATGTGACCCCCCTCAAAAACCACCATATTTAACTGGGTCTCTAAGCAGCCTCAACACACCTCCTCATACACAAATATTCACACATACATCATGTGAATTTAAGACAAGGGAAATACCACAATCGGTATTAATTTGTTTTTCGATTTAAAAAAACAACAACATTTTTGCACCCAATGAGACTGGTTTAAAGTCACCCACACACATACAATGAGGTGGGGGTGTATTGGGGGCTTGAAGGGGGGTAGTTTTCTTTACTCATTTAAATGTGCCCCCACTTCACCTCAGTGAAGGAGCCTGAAGTCACTCAGAAAAACACACACACTAAAAAGCTTGTGCACACACTCACTGGCTCATATGACCCCTTTGATGGTGTCAAAAGTGATGTTGATTTGTCAGATAATCTAGACTCCTGAGTGACCTGAGGAGGAACGAGTGTATTTCTAGAAATAGAAATGCATTCATAGAAATTAATTCTTGCTTTTCTGTTTTTTAGTATTTGAAACAACATTTTCCCTAAGTTCTAATGTGATAGATGTATTACTAAAATGATTGTATTTATATATATGTATTTATATATCTTGTGCTTCGTGAGTAGTTTATTTTTAATAGTTATTATGCCAAACACTATAAATCCAACCAACATATCCAAATAGCACTACCTCTGTAGTTTGTTTTACATTCATAGTTTAGAGAAGGCATGGCAGCTTAATTCACTTTCCCTTAGATGTTGCAGTTCGGTTATTTTGCCACTAGAGGGCGATATTAATGTACTGCACAGCCACATTTGGGTCCTGAAGAGTTTATGTTAAACTATTTACCAATTTTTTCATGATATTTTATTAATTTGATAAAAACCACACTGCTCATAACACTAACAACCAAATGATAAAAAATGTTAAAACAATGGTGGCATCGCAGCAGTGGTCAGTTATGATTTACACTGTTCCACCAACTTTTTAAATAGAAATGGAAAGCCAAAAGAATCATTAAAAAAAAAAAAAAAAAAAACTGATTTTATTGAACAATGACAGCTATTGTAATATCTTAGTGGTTTACGTACAACATGAGTCACTGGGACATTCTTAACATACGGTAGATCTTAGTTTTTATACTGTAGTTGTGTTTGTTTTGATACAGTTTGTTGTCATGTGTAGAAGCCATTTTGTGAATTCATTCTGCTGCTTTCTCACCAAACCTGCCTCCAAAATGTCTCAAGTTTTGGAACCAGCATGAAGTGACATGTGCGTGACGAGTAAACTGAGTGTGTGTGTGTGTGTGTGTGTGTGTGTGTGTGTGTGTGCATGTGAGTGGGTGCCCATGTGTGTAGGAGTGTGCTCCACAGCTGTGCGAGGCTCTGATCTGAAGCAGGCTATTGCTTGCTGTGAAAATATTATTGCAAGTGTTTATTATTGCTTCAGCGTGAAACTGTGTGTGTGTGTGTGTGTGTGTGTGTGTGTGTGTGTGTGTGTGTGTGTGTGTGTGTGTGTGTGTGTGTGTGTGTGTGTGTGTGTGTGTGTGTGTGTGTGTGTGTGTGTGCTGCACGGGCTGGTGGAGTACGGAGTGTCTGTGGAGGGATAGTGGTGGTACGGGTGGTGGTGGGGTGGGTGGTTTGGTTTGGTGGGGGGTCTCTCCCTTCTCCTCCTCTCCGTTTCCCACCGGCCAGCCCCCAGCCCGTGGCCCATTGCACCCTGGGTAATAGGGAGGCCTATTGGAGTTGATTAGTTCCGGCTGGATCCCAGATAGAGTCCTGACAGGCAGGAGAAACGAGCTCTCAGCGTGACCCCCACTTCCCCCCCACATACACCCCTGTCTCAGGCACAATGGGCAAGGCAGGGGAAGGGCTTTTTAAACAACTGCAGCTTCACTCTACTCCGCTGCCCCCCCCCCCCACACACACACACACACACACCCGAAAAAACTGGGCCATTATTACGACAAAAAAACCACATTGCACTGCTGCACAGATTCAACCCCGCAGCTATTACTGTGAGCATTTTCCTAACTTTTTCCATCCTTTCTCTGTCAGGACAAGTAAGACCAAACTATCTATCAGCAGCACTGTGTCACAAGTCCTTTGATGAATGTTATGGATGCAGCATGCTCAGTGTGTCGCCCACAGAATCGGCTGCATACATCAGGATGGGCCACAGTGCATTGTGTGTCCCATGACAAACCATCGCATCCACCGTGCTGGACACCTGTGGCATGAACTGACATCCATTAGACACATTCCTCAGCATCATTCACACACTCTCCCTCCGCAGCTTCATCCTCTCTATCCTCTTTATTTCCCAATCCCCCCCCCCCACCCCTTCCAAGATCCTCTCTTTCTTCTTCTCTCCTTTCCCCATACTCCCCCTCTTTCTCCACACATAATTGATTAAGGGCCGTTTTCATAAATCAATTTGGGACGCACATCAGTCAGACCTGAATGGAGGAGCCCCCCTCTGAGCAGCGGTATTAATCTACCTCAGCATGCCCTGCCACTCTCACACACACACACACACACACACACACACACACACACACACACACACACACACACACACACACACACACACACACACACACACACACACACAGATCTGCATAGTTTGTTTTCTTTACTTTAGGTTTTGGCCGTTGCAGGTCTCCACACATGAAATATGCAAATGTTTTCAGCAGTTTTTGCAGACACTACGACCTGGAACAGGCGATTTGACAGACACATGCACAGAGTTTCCACTGAGTCTGGACAACGCTCGCTGTTATGAAGAAATTGGAAGAGAAATGTGTTCGTTCAAGGGGGTTGGAGGGGTTGATGGATTAAACGCTGTGACAAAAGCAGAGGCAAGCAAAAATAAAAAGCTATTTTTTTATGGCAGTTAAAGAAGTCCAATTCTTTCCACATGTCTTTGCTGTACATCCCTAAACAAACAAATATGTTGTTTGTACACTCAGCAGTCTGTCTCCAAGACGAATGTGTCTCACTGCTGTTTATAATTAAACCGATTTCATTGTCATTACTATTAAGTGACTTCATCTCTCTTTCTTTCTCTCTGTGTGCCTCTTTCTCAAATTCAAAGCTGTTGTTTGAATGTTTTGATATTAATGTAACCATGACACCGCCCTTTCTCATTAGAAAAAACAAAACTTGCCAAGTTGCAATGGATTCTGGGAACACGAGCCTGCAACAGCTGCAAGTGATATCCCTGACTTTTCCCCCTAGCTTTTCTTACTCTCTGCCCTTTTTCTCTCTAACTTTTACCTTCACCTTGATCTTTTGTTCTTTTCTTTTTTATTACCTTCTTTGTACCCCCGTTGCTCCAGCTCTATTTGTTTCTCGCTCTTTTACCTTCCCTCCGTCTCCCCCCCGTCCTCACTCCGCCGCCCCTCTCCGTGCTCCGGGGTGTTGGCTTTAGTGGTAGTGAAAGCTGCTTTGCCTTAAAAAACAGTTTGTCTTAATGAGACGGGGGGGCCAGGCAGGAGAGAGGGGGCGGCGGGTCACAGCTGAACCCAATTGCGTCCCTTTCCTGTCTGAGGTGCTGCTGGCCGGGGTCAAGCTCAGGGTCACGCTGCCTCGTCACTCCGACTGGATCCTGGTGCCGGTTCTGATAGCCGCCAGCGTGTGTGTTACGTGTGTGTGTGAGTGTGTGTACAAGACAGCGGGTGTGTTTTTGTACGAGTTAAGAGAAGAGGGCCAAGAGGCACATCTGTTTCTGATCCCCCAGAAAGCATTGCTCTCCGGACCTGGAGGTGCTGGCGGGCCTGTGGAGGACAGCAAAGGAGAGGGAGGGGAGGGGGGAGGAGGAGGGCGAGCGAGCGGTCACACCATCACAGTATGTGTCGGGTACGATGTGGTGCAATGTGGCCTGTTTTTACCTCCTCCTACTCCTCCACTTCTGCCTCTTTTATACATTTTTTAGAATGTAACCAAGTTCAAATCATTGTCAAATATGGGACACAAAACAAGCCAAAAATGGTCTTGAATAGGCTAGTTAGCTTAGCTTAGCTTAGCTTAGCGTAAAGACTAGGAGCAAGGAAACGGCTTGCATGGCTGGTGTCCAAAGGTAATGGATTCTTCCTACTAGCATCTCTATAACTCACAAATTGACATACTATATCTTCTTTGTTTAAACCGTATACGAAAACCAAAGTTTAAAAATGACATATTTGGAGGTTATGCCCAGAACTATTTCTTGGCCTGGACCAGTACCTTCCTGAAGCCACTGCTGGTCATCTGGCAGCCTCATGGTGATGACAAGACTTTTTAAGCATCATTTTACTTTTTAAAATTATTTTCAAACTTCATTTTCAACAAAGCAACTATTATGAGTGAATAAGTGACCTTTGAAAGTGCTGATAGGTGGATTCTGTCACCTTTTGGCTGAACCAGGCTGGGTGTTTCCACCTGCTTTCAGTCTTTATGCTCAGCTAAGCTTACATTACATTACAGTATTTAGCAAAGCGACTTACAGTCAGTAGTATGTTACATATCATTCACCCATTCACACACTGATGACAGGCTACCATCAAGGTGCCACCATCAGACTCTAACTAACATTCATCATCAGTCCACACCGATGGCCTTCAGGAGCAACTTGGGGTTAAGTGTCTTGCCCAAGGACACATCGACTGCTGAAGCCGGGTATCGAACCACCGACCCTCTGATTGGAGAACTACCTTGCTCTCCACTACGCCACAGCCGCCCCTATCAGCTACATGTTTTACTGCACATTAGATATAATATTAAATAATAGAGTTTTACCAATCTTCTCATCTTACCCAGTAAAGCAAATAAGCATGCATAAAATATCAAACAATTTTACAAATGTGTGGCAGATTAACCCCCCTTGTGTTTCCTGAAGTGGTTTTAAGATTGTTAGAAACATCTTATAAGACACTATCTGTTTATTCTGTATTATGCAGGTCTTATTTTAAGCTCCATGATTATTACACTGAGTGAAATTATTAAAACCCCAAACTCATTTCATGGCTGCACCATTCTATCAAAGAGAAGTCTTCTCCATGACTTTTGCATAATTTTAAACACATTTCCCCAAATTTAGCCTGCGATGGTATCTTGTCAAAGTTCTGTGGGTTGAAGGATCAGTTTCTCGTGACTGACCCTTTGGAATGGCTGCTGCACGTTACGATGACTACTTTCTTGTTAACATTGGCTTTCTTTTTCTGTTTTTAAATTAAGAAAGCAATTTTCCGTTCTAATCTGTATTAAAAGATCTTTTATATAATTTGATGAGACGCATTTTCTTCTTCCCCGTTCTGTCCAGTTTATGTCAGCCTTCTTCTTTTTCTCTTCCAAACTTCTTCCTCTCATGACAGCATCATCTGACCTCATGCTTTCTTTGTAGTGCTTTTGTTTTGTCTCCATGCCTATCAAGATTTCAGTTCCTTTTTTTGTGCCGTTTGCTGGTCGACTACGTGGCACAGTATTTCCCTATAAAAATATTTTTTTAAGCCATGACCATGTGAAAATATCTCACAAACCTGTGCATAAGCCCCACTCCCCCCTTCTTCTTCCTCTGCCTCCTCTCCTCTGTCTCTGACTGTGTGGAGAAGGTAAGGTTGAGATGAAACACCACGTCAGTCTTTGAACAGAGCCCGTAAAACAGGCGCATATTAACGAGCATGACTAACAAGCTGCAGGAGCTGGATCACACTGTGCATTTCACACACACACACACACACACACACGCACACACACACACTCCTCCATCATGTCTTCTGCATGATATATATTTTTTCCTCTCCTTTCATGCCTTTTTTTTCTGAGTTGCAGCTTTTCTCCATTTTCCACACATGTTTCATGCATAATATACTCCAGAGCTGTTTTTAAATCTTTTTGAATTTTTTTTTTCAATGTTGTGTCAAAGGATAATTCCAGTTCACTTCAACTTGGGTCTAATTTTAGTAGCCTAGTTTTGGCCACAGTTTTTATCGGTTGTGATAAGATTGCAGGCCATTCACCAGAGTAATTACTGAGAACACTGAGTCAACAACAAAGACTGCAAAAACACGAGAGGTCAGATGATCACACAGGTTGTAAACAATACAAACGTTTAACCGGACAGTCTGGAGGAAAAATGAAATGTGACTTCACCAAAATTGTCGCTGATAATCCACATTTTACAGTAAAACTACAGCAAGTACATTAGGTCAAAGTTCAACTAGGAAGTCTGTTGTGATGGATAATTACCAGTTACGCTGGATATTTTGGGCCATAATCTAACAGTTTGCCTTCGTTTTTGTCTTCCATATACATTTTTCTAACTGACTGCTGTGTTTCCTGCCCCGTCTGACTTCTTTTTGGTAATGTCCCTGTTCCCAGATCAGCAGTTAATCGGGAGTGATATCATATCAAATAATACAGGTAGCCAAACCTACTAAAACAAGTAAGTTTGGGGAATAAACTTTTTTCGTGGATGTTGCTACCTTTGGCCAGAGACAGGTAAGCTTATTTACAAAGGTGCAAGTACTTATGCTAAGCTAACTGGCTACTGTCTGTAGCTTTACATTTAACTAAGAGAGTGTTATTAATCTTCTCAGATATCTGCAAAACCATTTATTTAAATCTGACTCAGGTTTACTGCTCACTACTTGTTTCCTTCCTGCACTCTTTTTTTCCCCTTTTCTCTTTTTCTTGGTCCATCTCCATTTTCTTCACATCCTCAGGGATACAAGCAGACACACACACACACACACACACACACACACACACACACACACACACACACACACACACACACACACACACACACACACACAGACTTCTTTGCTATGACACACACTATTCGCCATTTCACAATCTCAGACTCTCCACCCGACACACCTGAGCCAATAAAGTGGGACGTTTTTGCCAGGAAAAGCTATTTCATTCTGTCTCAGCCCCCCCCCTAAACTGCCTCCATTTCAGTCCCTGAGGCCCTAAAACGGCCCCGTACTTAACTTCTCTCAAACCCCTGAACACAAGCATATCCCCTATTGCCCCCCGACCCTTCTCCTGTTCCCAAACTCCTCTCTTGCTTGATCCCCGAGGGCCTTAAGCCGCCGAGCATTAAACTCCTCCCTCCCTCTCCCCCTCCTCCCCCTTTTCTCGCTCCCCCTCCAGGCTACTCAAGAGAGGTTCTTTACAGCCCTGTCATCCTTGCCAGAGCAGTAAAAAACACATCTGGAATCGCACTTTACGTTCTACGCTCTCACCCCGTGTTTAAGAAGCCCACCCTCTCTTGCCTCCCCCTTCATCGTCCTCCCCCAGCCCTTTCCCTCATACATACACACACACACACTTACTGCAAGGGCCACGCCGCAGGAAAAACACTCCCATAACGAGCTACAAACACTGAAATAACACTGTTACCCTAAGTGAGATGTTTCTAATGAGGGCTGGAGAGGAGCGTGACAGAGAGGCACACATTTTGGGGGAGGAGGGGGTGAGGAGGAAGGACACCGTGAAACAAGACACGGGCATGTTGGATTTGACTGTATTCATCCACCCACACAGGCTGAGGCCATTTTGGATCTTGGTCAAACTTCAGCTTCCCTCCCTGTGTTCTCTCATAAGAGGAGTTTGTTGTGCGACCCCGTGTTCGCTCTTTTCGGCTTTTGTGTGAGAAAGTGTCTCCTGGTCTGAAGCGTGACTATATATACATTTAATAAGAGCCTGTGTGGTGTAGTAATGGGCGGTTGGGCTCGGCTATGGTACAGGGAGGAAATGTCAGCAACAGATAGAGAGCTAAGAGAGCGGAGAGAAAACAAATTGATTCTCTAAAATTGCCACCTCATCTGCTCTGATTGAGACTTGTGTGAAGAAACTTTGCTGCAGTGTTTTCATGCACAGTCACTGATGTGTGTGTGTGTGTGTGTGTGTGTGTGTGTGTGTGTGTGTGTGTGTGTGTGTGTGTGTGTGTGTGTGTGTGTGTGTGTGTGTGTGTGTGTGTGTGTGTGTGTTTCCAGGCTTTTGAACCACTTCACTATCTGTGTGAGAAAGTCTGAGCTATTGTTCCTCGCCCTCTGTCTCATTTTTCCTGAACTGGCTCCAGCGATGGATAATAAAGGCTGAAGAAATCCTCCGGCTGTTTTACTCTCCCTCTTTTTTTTTTTTTCACTGTGCAACTTAATCAAGATGAGAGGAAGAGGGGAGGAAAGAGGGGAACGATTGAGGGGAATATATGACTCCTCCTCTCTTGCATTTTCTGAAATGAAAGTTTTAGAAATGAGAGGAATAACTCCACAAGATATTGGGTTTCATTTGGAGCCAAGAACCTTTTAACCAAGACCATGTGCCACTTCTTGGCTGGTTTGTGTGAATGTATGCTTGTTCATAATGTGTGTGTGTGTGTTACGCATAGACCGAGGGTCAGGTTTCGGCGCTGAGGGGAGGTGCTCGGTGCTGTAAGGGGAAGAGAGCAGTGCTGCGGTAGGTAAATAGGGCGCTGACCCAGGCCTGCCAGTGGAACGCTCTCTATTCCCTCTGCCAGAATCTTTTTTGTTTTGTTTTTGTGTTTTTTTTTTTTTCTTCTTCTGCTTCTTCTTCTTCTTCTACAAGACTTTGGGGGGGTGAGGTGGGGTGAAGTGGAGTTAAGGTGGAGGGGGAATGTGTGTGTGTGGGGGGCTGGCTATTAACGAGCACCATCGTTTTTCTAATTAGTGCTTTGGGGAATATTTTCTTAAGGACTGTCGACCCTCCCTGCAGAGCTTTTTGGGGGAGAAATGCACGTATGTGTGTGTGTGAGAGAGAGAGAGGGAATAAGAGTGTATGCACGTATGTGTGTGTGTTTCTGTCTGTGCATGTGTTGTCAGTGTGTGTGTGTGTGTGTGTGTGTGTGTGTGTGTGTGTGTGTGTGTGTGTGTGTGTGTGTGTGTGTGTGTGTGCGTTTGTGTTTTCATTCTGCGGTTTGTCCTTTTTTTGCAGAAACTTTGCAGAAGTGACTTTGAATTTCTCCCGTCTCAACTCTACTTATTCATGACTTTTATACATGCACACATCCTGAAAGGTATGGATGGACCATCCACAAAGGTATGGATGGACACACACACACACACACACACACACACACACACACACACACACACACACACACACACACACACACACACACAATGTCACGCACACACACGCTCTACACTCCCAGTTCATTAAATCAAGGGGTTTCAGATCATCTCTTCTTCCTGTACTCTCAGTACTCAAGAGCAAAGGACATTTTCCTTTCTCTTTTCTTCCCTCTCAAAACTTTCTTTTCTCCTTTCTTTCCTCTTCTGCTGTTTCTTTTCAGCGAGTCTGCTGCTCTCGTCCTTGCTTTGATCCCCCCCTCTTTTCTTTCCCCCTCCACCCCTCCCAGGGCCTCTAGCCAGCTCACTGGAGCGGTTTCCTGAGTCTGCCCAGATTAATGAGTGTAACTTAGTGTGTATGCATGTGTGTGTGAGAGAAGGAGGGAGAAAGAATGCCTCAGTGTACCACAAATTGTGAGTGTGTGAGTTTGCATACTGTACAGGCCCTTGTGTGTTTGTGAGTTTGTGTGTGTGTGTTGGATCTGCGGTTTCCAAACCAAACTTTATTCTGTGGATTTTTTTTTTCAGAGATCATCAAAGTAAGTGATTCCACAGAAGGCTGGCTTTCACGTTGCATCTGGGCCGTTTTTTTTAAAAAGAAATTCCCCAATCACGAGGATGCCGGGATACGTTTGCAATCAAGCGGCAGGCTTCTGCAAAAAAAAGCCAAAAATGCTCCCAAAAACTCTCCTTTGTTGCGCTGTGAGGGGTTCAGTTTGTGGAGCTGGGCCTGAAAACTTCATTCACACACAGAGAGTGTGTGAAACAATCACAATTCAACTGATTAGAATTCCTCCATGAAAACACAAAGTGCTAAAAATAATCCCCTGATTGGAGCCATGTGTTGAATTTGGGGAGATGGGGGTGAGGTGGTGTGTACGTGTGTGTGTGTGTGTGTGTGTGTGTGTGTGTGTGTGTGTGTGTGTGTGTGTGTGTGTGTGTGTGTGTGTGTGTGTGTGTGTGTGTGTGTGAGAGTGTGTGCGTGCCTGTGTATGTGTGTGTGTGTGCTGCGGTGGGTCGTACAGAAAGGCAGGAGGCAGCAGAGGGTGGGATGAATCAAACCGGAGTGAAAAAACAGTTTGTCTTTTCTCTGAGCTCTGATAATAACGCCACGTGAGTCCCCGCTGCACAGCGTTTATTTACTCTCGCAACTCACAGTGTACACACTTTCACTCTCGCACACATAGATACACACATACACTCACTCTGTCGTCAGCACTGCAGACAAACACATACACACACAGACGCCTTCCAGCAGACTTACTAATATGGACATAAACATGTAATCACAACCATGCATGGTCCAGTTTCTCCTCTCCTCCCCAACACACACACACACACACACACCACACACACACACACACACACACACACACACACACACACACACACACACACACACACACACGCACAGATGGGAGGAGGACTGATGAAGAAGAGGGGGCTCATAATGGCCAGGTGGTTCCAGTTAGGATGTATTCCACCTGAGACCATTTGAAATAAAAGAAAAAAAAACAGAGTGAATTAGTTTTCTTGGCCAAGTAATTTTCCCAAAAATTCAGCTTGGGTGGTTCTCATGTGTTACAGTAAAGTGACATTAAATTGAAAAAAGCGTTAGACAGCAACGTTTAGAGTAGAGATCCAGACTGAATATCTCTTACTGTGATACATAAGAACTTTAAGAGAAGTTTTTTTAAAGGGTTACTCAAGTATTTCACTTCCATAAATTTGGGGGACATTTCAAATAGAAAAGTAAAAATTGCTTGCTTAAGTATTGTACTGTCCCAGGTACCTGGTACTTTTTTTTGGATCAACTTGGTCGAGTTTCCATGCGAGCAAAGCCGATTATGAAAGGTGGAGATAAAACACAGCAGGCCACTGATCAGAGAGGCTTATCACTTGTGCGAAACCCATTTTTCATTCATTTGTGAATAGCCAAGCATGGCTAAACAACGCTGTACAACTGACAAAGAGCAGTTGTTTCCTCTGTTTGTTTGCAGATGAAAGGATTCAGCAAGTGTCCCATAAAGATGATGTCACGGCATGAAACGGTACCATTATCACCTGAGAATCCTGCATTCACTGAGAGGGTAATATCCGAAATAGAGGACGTGGTAAAGAACCCGGTACCAAAAAGTGAGTTGAGCAGAGCCGTACCATGCAGTGAAAAACAGCTTTGATCTTTAGTGTGGGTCAAGCTCCAAAAAACACTGGATCCTACAATCCCCATGATGCAACCTGGTGTTGTTTATCAGATCCTCAATGTCCTGTAAATTGTTTTTTTTAATTCAACAGCCCTAATTTCTGATGCAGGCTTTCTGTTAAAAAGCCTTGAGCCCAAACTGAGATAACCGTGGTGACATCACTATGACATCATTAGGATTATTTTTTCACTTTTCCTGAGCACTTATTGAGACATCTTGTCCATGTTGATTATCTACATTTCCATAACAGCCGGCCAAAATCTTTTTTTGTGTTGAAAGCTACTTATCAGCTACAGTGGTGAAATTATTTGTCACCACTTTTTTATTTGCTGCTCACGCACATACAACGAAAAGTGTTTTGCATGTTTTCTGCCACAAAATGAACCTTGTGGTGAGAAGATTTTGTCAACTGCTGCTTCCAAGGTCAAGAATGAACCTTGACCTTTACTAATTTCATTCCTAGCGCACATCATTTAATTATTCCAAAGCTGCTTTACAAAAATATTGAGAAAATTAGTTTTCAAGAGGTTAAAGAACAAATCAAGAGGCAGTAAAACTACAAGAAACACAACCATAGAGTGAATGGTTGTGTGTGTGTGTGCGTGCGTGCGTGTGTGTGTGTGTGTGTGTGTGTGTGTGTGTGTGTGTGTGTGTGTGTGTGTGTGTGTGTGTGTGTGTGTGTGTGTGTGTGTGTGTGTGTGAGACTGAAGTACATTTCAGATGAATTAATTCACTCTGGAGCTCTCGTTCAAGCGTTGACTCATAAAGCCTCCATTGTGTGAGCCACCATCAGTCCTTATCTCTCTGTCATATCTGAGGGGGCTGCCATGGCAACAGAGAAGAAACACTGTGTCACATCTGCTCCTAATATGTGAGCGCATCTCTGAAGACTGTAAATGAGGCACATCCACACTGATACATTAAAGTAGATGACGATATTGCAGATTATCCAGTAGTGTGAGTGGGCCATTTAGCTGTCAATCATCATGAACAAACAGAGGCTCCACAACCCGGAGGAAAGTGGGCGGGATATCCTCTGGGAGCGCGTGGTTGGACAGCGGGGCTATGAGGCAGTGTCTGCTTATTTGATAAGAAGTCGTCCGTCAGGAAGGAAAATAAACAGCCGAGCGTGCTGCTACTGCAGAGCCAGAGGAAGAGCTGTTACTAGAGCACAACACAATATTTACACTGCTGGACCGGACCGACACACAACCACACAGACACGCTCGCGCGCCACCAGCACATATACCTGAACACATGTAGGGGCGAACAAACACTGAGACATGTGTTCAAACACACAAACACAGAGGGGGAACAGCTGCTGGAGGTGAAAACAGTTTTTCAAAAACATAATTTAACTGTTCAAACAACAGAGATTATAAAGATGCATGTGAAGGCCTACATTTAGTGTAGGAAAGATACTAAAATGTCATATCCAAGTGCAGTTACTATTTGACAATTCATGTTCATTTAGTTATTTAAATGTACAAGTGAAGAAAATGTAGGTCACTTTAATTGTAGGCTACAATTACAAACACAACTGTGCAGTTATTTAAGTACTAATAGACATTTAAGATCATGGTTTCCAAACTGGTTCTCAATAAACGGAACTGAAGCTAAAAGAATCTTCTCACATTTTCACATTTTGTTACCCTTAAAAAAACAAAAGCAGCTAGAAATGTAGTGTTGCTTTTTGGTGGTTTAACTTCTCACCTGGCTGCAGTGATGTATATGCGTACCCCAAGGTGTGTCAGTGCACTGTGACATCACTGTTAGGTGCAACAAACTTAAAACCTATAGCAAGAGATGATAGTTAAGCACTGATTATTTTCAGATTTTAGCCTGGTATGAAGTCGCTCTTCAAACAACAACAAAGATGGCCAAACATTTGCTTGTTATGACATCTCAAAAGTGAGATTGCTTTCTACCATAAACGGAACATCTGATAAGAAATTTCCACCTTTTAGTAGACTAAACTGTTACGCAAGTGATTGAAATTCACTGTAATTTCTGAGTCCATAATTGGAGGTATCATTGAACTCTTTACCTTTGTAAGGTGTTCATGTTATTGTGTCCACCCCGCTGTGCTCGTATTCCGCCTGCATGTTAGAGCATCTTGTTTGTTTGGATAAGGAAGGAGGGGAGAGCCGAGGGACCGTGAGAGTCTTGACCTCCTGGCTCTGAGCCCCGCCCTCCGGCTGTGACTGACAGATAGCATCAGTTCAGCTCCTTATCAGCTCCCTGCCCTCTGATCTGGGATCTGCCTCCCAGCACTGCAGCGAGGAGGAGGAGGAGGAGGAGGAGGAGGGAGGAGGAGGAGGAGGAGGAGGAGGAGGGGGAAGGGTGGGATGAGGCGGGTGATGAGGGGGGACTACCAAGCCAAGAGGGCACACCAGACACATAAACTGTTATGCACGTATGTGGACTGTTAGAGTTGTGTTAAGGGAAACCATGCTCTGTTTTTTTGTGACTTACTTCTTAAATATGAAAACTGGAGAAACAACACTAGTGCCTGTTTAACAGAAACCAGACGGCTTCATTACATGGACTCTTTCTCCTTTACTTTCTCCTGCTTTCCCCTCAGAATTAGTCATAATGAGAGTTACTGCCAGTGGACGCCTTGTATTGAATGTGTGTGTGTGTGTTGCTCTTGGATAGCAGGCCGTTCTGTGTTTGCGGCCTGTGTTTGGGAGTCTCTGTAAGTCATTTGGTGTGTATTTTGGAGGGGGTGAGATCATGCTTCGCTGCTGACGCTGAACATAAAGAGTCATTGAGTGGAGTGCGGACCATAGGCCAAGTCTGGAGGTACGGGGGGAAACAGGGACTGTGTATGCGCACACACACACACACACACACACACACACACACACACACACACACACACACACACACACACACACACACACACACACACACACACACACACACACACACACACACACACACTTTGTCTGTGTAGAGGGCTCCCGAGGGCCAGGGGGACTATCGTTTTCCCCGTTAATTATGACCGTCTGGCAGGCTGGAAAGCAGGAAGTCGGAGGGAGAGATGGAAAGAGGGAGGGATGGTAGATAGATGATAGGAGGGAAAGGGTGGAGGAGGGGGGGGATTGAGAAAGCAAGTCAAAATAAGGGAGGAGAAGCGAATGGCCAAGATGGATGATGGGAGGAAAGAGGGAAAACTATGAGGGGGGAGTCCAAGAAAGGCTGGGGGAGTGACAGAGAGACAGATCCAGAAAAAAGAACATATGCAGGGAGGGTTTAGATGATAAAACCAGGTGCTTGATAAAAGGTGGAATGTATACTTTTCTTTTTTTTTTTTAAAAAGCCACGTCAGGCTTTTGGATGTTTTCTCTTCACTCCGCCGCTCCGTCTTCTGGTGTTCACTCCCCGACTTCTGATATATAACTTTCCCTCCCCGACCTCGGCTTTGGTTCGACCTTTTGACCCTTTCAGCAACACCATCTTGTGCCTATAACTTAACTTTACTATCCAGCCTTTTGTACTGTTCAGCTCCTCTGATGGGTCATTCCTCATCTGACTCCCCCGAGAGCAAAAACAAGAAGAGGTGGATGTGGCAACACAGCAGACTGTATGCACAGATATTAATGTTTGTTGTTTAAAAAAGATAAGTGCTTTTAGGATGGTGCAGGCCAAGCAAGCTATGTGAGCTGAGCTGAGCTGAGCGGGTCCTGGATTTAACTGGCTCCAGGTCCAATTAGGACAGTCTGCCACATCTGGACACAGTTAGAGTTAAAGTCAAAACTCACACTTCACTCCAATAGAGGTATAAAGTCACAACTTTTTACTCTACAAAGAGCGGAGAATATTTACAGCTCGGCAGCAGTCACAACACGACGACAGATAAAACCTAAAAGAGAAAAAATGCAGCGGGAGATGGAGTGAGGCTGCCGTGCTGCTGTCAGACTGTGACAATAAGAGGATTTTTATTTTTCCATGTTGCAACATACTAGTTATGTTTGAGGCTTTTGCTGAGGGCAAACAATTACTGGAAAAACTGCAAGATCAAGATCTCTAGACAAACAATGCTCTCCGTTTTGCCTTCAAGTGTCTATTAAGTGTACAGATCCGGGCCAAGAAACACAGATATGTTCTCATATCCATGGATGATAGGAAGTTTGGATTTAAACAAGAACAAATGTTTTTACATATAAATTTAATTTTCTATGCGAAGCCAAGATTTTCTAGCATATTGTTTAGTTATTGAAATAGAAAAAAGAGCAACTCAGTGATTCCCAAGCATCCAATAAAAGCTCAGATTTGAAACACAAAATGTAAAATCAAAATTAAAAAAAACATCTTTTATTACCTTGGACGGAACCATTCTTTATGGTAAGCGAACCTGCTTCTGTCAGTAGCTTCATATTTAACATACAACCATGACAGTGGCATCAATCTTCTATTCAACTCTGCAAACACTTTAATAAGTGTACTTCACAGAATTGCGAACTATTCCTTTAAAGCGAGCCCAACTTATATATTAAAAGAGGCGACAAGTTACATTATACAATGACTTTATATCCCACAACAGTGTGTAAAAGTAACAGAAGCAGAGATGAATTGTAAGATCAACAAACTGTAACATTTCAGACAGCAACATCTTCCTTTAGTTAGCATTATGATTAGCCACAATCAGCTACAGGTCATACCAGACCAAATTAGGTTTTAGTAGCTGCAGATCATCAGACCTAAGTAGCTGATCAGTTCCACCGTATACCACCTTCATCCTGATTGTCTGCTAGCCAATTCATAAATTAGGCATTAACCGAAACGTTAACCTTTAATTCACAAATAAATGAATCCCTTTTCTGCGTCTAAAGAAGCTCTTCTAGTGTTTTTCAGAGAGCGTGCCTTTTTTTAATTATGATGGTTTAAATCAATGTCAGGATCCGTCACAGTCTTCTGCACCAGATTTCAAAGTGATGTAGTAAAGAAGCCAAATGGAAATTTGCCCAAAGAGGGGAATGAATAATGAAGCCTTTGCACCATGGAAACAACTAACGGATGGAACAAGATCCAAACAGAAATGGAAAGATTTCAGTTTCAAGCTGTGACGATGACCCACGTTGACACACTGGATAGCATCAAGTTGCAAAATCTCTGGAACAAACAAGTAAACACAGTAAATCAAATAAATCAAATGATTCTCAACAAACAGATGCCATCACTGCTGCAAGTACTCTGGTACAATAAAAAACAGTTGCAGAAAATTGCATCCCGGAGTCTCAGCGGAGATATGAAGCAGCCTCTCTGCAGAAAAACAACATATAACGGCACATTCCACATCATGACACACACAGTAACTCAGCCTGAGGTCCGACCCCACCTGAGCCTGGATCTCTGTCTCAACAGCACAATCACACTGGAATGAGAACCAATAACAGCCAATTACCCTCCATATCCCTCCAACACACACACGGAAAGTAGGCTTTACATCGGTAAGAATGCAAAAGAACAATAAAATCTCTGGATATGAAAAACTCCTGAGGCAACTATGCACAGTTAAAGTACAAGATCTTCTCTCTTTGTGTGTGTGTGTGTGTGTGTGTGTTTGTGCACATCTGAAAGAAAAAGACGGCATAAATCTTACTGAGAATTTTGATTGTGTGTCTTGATGTGAAGCCCGAGGCACAGCTATCTTTGTGTATCTATAAAACTGAGAAAAGAAAAAGTAAAGTGCATTTATTACAGAAGTGTACAGGTACTTCATTATATACTTTATTGTACTTCATTACATTTATCTGTACGGCTGTTTTTCCTAACGTGTATACTTTGCGCAATCAAGATTTATGCAAAACAAACAGAAATCTCAACAAATGTGATGTTTTATTAGACGCTTTACTTCTTTTTAAAGAATCTCTGGTTTGTTATTGAGGAACTAATAGTACATTTCCTGCACAGACTCAGTAGCTAATTGTTAGTTTTGTAGGATGATGCTTTATTTTACTTAAGGGGGCACAAAAGGAGAAGAAATTATAAGAAAACATTTTCTTTTAAAGGTAACATTACATAATGAGGGATTAGTTAATAACTTTACAGTGTGATGCAGCCTTATTGTTGAGGCTGTAGCTTCATATTTACTATACAGACATGAAAGTGATATAAATCTACTCATCTAACTCTCAACAAGAAAGCAATTTAACCACACAGAAAAAAGCTACTATGTGAAACTAACCATATGGATTATCTAAAATATGTCACAAAACTGAAAACAGGGCTGCTTTCCGTAGCTTATGAAAATGTATTGTTTTGGTGAAACATGGTTTTCACAGTGACAATTTGAGACAAATGTCACTTTTTTATGTGTTAAGCATCTTTGGCTAAATCAAACATGGTAGCTGAAGATGTTCAACACTATCCGTCTATAAAGATGCTCTAAATTCTTTATTTTTCATGACTAAGGGTAGTTTTTCAATTCAAGTGAAAGTACCATTTGAAATTGTAAGACTGATGTTGTTACTCTTACTCAAAATACAGGATTTGTGAACTTTCTCCTTCTCTGGATTTTATATAAATCATGTGCATGAAGTTGCAGTTCAGAGGTTAAAGAACGCCATCATTCAGTTCACCCTGAAGACATTTTCCCATGAGCTCCATATGTGAGTTTCTTCTTTTTAAATTTAGGAGTACTGGAGAGAAAGTTAGAAGGTTGTGGAAAAAAGCAGCTGACTCCCACTTTGAATCCCTCATTGGACAGCTCTGTCCTTTGCTCTGCAGTTCTTCCGCTGGCGTAAGTTTATCTTTAAGTGTATGTGCTGAGAAAACGTCAGGAAGTAGAAGTCCTGCCACTGTGCTGTTCCCATCATGCTTCATTTAATCCTTTATTCAGATACTGTAATGGTATTATGTGTCATGAATAGAAAGGCCTTCACTGGACTGGTACAGAAACACCTGTTGTTTGAATGTCGGGGTTATTGTACTGATTTGAACCATGACTGAGGGTGTTTATGCAGCAACCAGCAGTATGGAGCTCAAGTCAGAGTAAAGTAATCCTGAAACTCACACGGAGCTTTGGGTTGTTGTTGTTTTCACTGAAAAACTCTGTGTGTTACTTTAAAGAATAGCTTTGGATTGTTATCAAGGTTATCTCAATACATTATAGTCTTAACTGTCTGTGAAGTTAGGATCTTATAGTGGTCACAGTGCAAAACGGGAAAAAATTCACATTCTTTGTTTTGTGCAAAGCGTCACTCCAAAGGCCCTGAGAAGCTGTGAAATAGCAGAATTCTTGCAGATTTATATCACAATGTGTGAAATGGATCTAAAACAATGTGGGTTGTGATCTGCTTTTAAGGAAGGAGAATGCAGTGAAGGCCTAGAACTATCATGCAGAAAAAGGTGCAAGTAGGGACGTGTCATCAACCCGCATCATCCATCTGCACCGCTGTCATGTTCTGAAATGCCGCAAAACAAAAAAAAACTTTGGCCAAGAACCAAGAAAATTCCAAGAGATAATAGCACTGGCACTTTTGTTTTTAACTTAATTCAAATGGCGTTTACGGTGCTGCTTACAGCATCATGTCGGCTATTCTGCATTGCTTCATGCCAGCAGCAACATATAGCATTAATGGTCTAGCCGACTTTTGAGTTTGGTTGCCTGGAACAGCTATAAACTCTTTTGCTTTCAGACGTGTCGCACAAACTGCTTCATTTTGAGCATAGCATCATTTGCATCTGGCTGTTGGGTTGCTAAAGCTCTTTACTGGCCTTTATGGGTTGTTTACCACAGAGTCCAGTGTATAAAGGCCTTCAAGTTAAGCTGAAGTTAATATGAGACTTCAGCAGACAGAAATATTCAAATTAAGTGCCCGGAAAACACCTTTGAAGATGGACATTTGTATAAAAGTGGATACACACTTGCATTGGCGTAAAGGGAAAAAACTGCACCTAAGCATTAATATTTCTCTTGGCAACTTTAGATAAACAGCAAATCCAAAAATGATTAAAAAGTATACCAGTGGAAAGGAGAGAGAGATACTAGAGTCCTCTTCTCTCTTGCTTTTATGATTGTGAGGGTGAAAGTGTGCTGATTTAGTACTTCTATGAGCCACAAAAGCACAAGTCTGCGTGTGATTCAATCTGGTTTTGTCACACTGAGGAAGTGACACAGCTGCTGAGGTCAGCGGGATACAGAGAGGGAAGGAGAGAGCGGGGTCGTTGTCATGGCGCCCAGCTAAACAATGGAGTGAGGAGGTCGGAGAGGAGGCAGCATCACACGGTTAAGACCCTTGAGGAAAAATCACCTCGTACCCTACCCACACACACACACACACACACACACACACACACACACACACACACACACACACACACACTCACTGATGAACAACACATCGTTCAATAATGAGACACACTGGACGAGTTCACACCTGACAGCCAACACCCAAGAAACTCTCAGTGCTCTCACTCCATGTAACTCTTCTTTGTTGGTAAAACGCACAAATCACACCACGCCAACACACAGCGCTGCCCCCCCCATCTCTCCTTCTCACTCTCCATTACTTTCATAACAACATTTATAATCATCTACATGACAATCTGTGTGGGGCTCCATAGTGAGGCTCAGGGGTGACGAGGGTTAGCGCTGAAGGGAAGCGGTGCATGCTGGGATTGCGGCCTGCTGAGAGAGTGGCATTCTGGGAGGCGGTGTCCTGCGGGCAGGGCCTCTGGGGGATGCAGTATGGTTAATAGGCCTTTCATGGCCGCCCCACAAAGCCTTTTGTCCGGGGCTAATTCATCCAGCCCTGCATGGAGAGATGGAGGGGGGAGGGGCATCATGGAGGGTTTTATTGGGGTTGGGAGTCCCCAAGTTTTTCTCCTCTCTCTCTCTCTCTCTCTCTCTCTCTCTCCCTCTCTCCACTCTGCAGTGCAGGGTGGTGCTGGTGTGAAGGAGCCACATACAAACAGAGCCCCGCTCGGTAGCAACAACACCAAAACATTGGCAGAGTTTGCAAAGTGCTGGCAAACGGTGGCACAACACTGGAAAAAACACCCACGATTAATGACTCCTTGAAAACATCTCGAGGCTGGAACTTCCTGCTGAGTGTGACGTGCAGAGAGTAAAAGGGATGTGGATATTCTGATGTGGAGTGCGTTTTTGATTAATTGAAAAAAGCTGAAATATTTGCCAACTCTCCACACACACAAACACATACTTTCACCTGAACAACAGCAACAGGTGTCATACAATTGCAAAAAGCTGTGTAGTGAATGGAGTCCCGCTGGGTTGCAATAACCCCTCAGGTACATCATGGTGGGAGTTCCTGCATTCACAGAGGCCAGCCGACTTCCCACCATCGGACCCCCCTATCAAACCCTGTGATCTGGGAATAGTCAGTTATTAATGAACTGGACAGGAACGGCTCCCCTCGTTTCCAAAGTGTGCTGATTGAAGTGGAGAAGAGAATTCCAGAGCTTGCACAGGGGGGGGGGGGCTGTGATCATTGTGGTATAAGAGTGTGTGTGTGTGTGTGTGTGTGTGTGTGTGTGTGTGTGTGTGTGTGTGTGTGTGTGTGTGTGTGTGTGTTGACTGGGCCCGTCCAGTTCACAACAACACAGCACTGCACAGCTGCACTGGAGGGCCTGCAGGCTTCAATGGACGGGGGTCAATACAAACCCTGTGGGGACCAACGCATACCAAACCAGGGGGAACAGAGCCGGGGAGGGGGAGGGGGCGCACGTTCTCCTCCAGGACACCGTAGTTCTGAAGAATGAACTTTCTAGGAGATTTGATGCATGTTTTTCCTCTAAAACGATGAATCCAGGCTTTACTTTAGCACGAACCCTCTGCAGAAGTCTAAATGTGTCGTGAGGAGGGTTTGAAGGCTGGAGAAACGGCGGTGTAGGACCCAGCTTCTGGGACTTTGGGAGCCAGTCCCTATTGTTCAGATCCCTCCTCCTGCTTGGGAAGTGGGAGGACCCGTAAAGGCAAAAGGGAGAATTGTTTGAGAGCTCAGTCATCCAAAAACGGCCTTTCAATGTGAGAACTTGGGGAGCCGAAGAAAATGTCGGTGGCATCGCAGTAAATTACCAAAAGCAGCGCAGAGCTTTAGAGGAAAACCAGAAGTAAAAAGAGTTGTTTCTCTTTGGGGACTAAAGCTCAACGCGAGAGAGGAAAAAAGCTGAGAGCAGAAAACGAGCTGAGAGCAGAAAACGAGCTGAGAGCAGAAAACACAGCAGTGTGGGTGAGTTTGTCTTCATGCGGTCCGTGTTTGTGCGGCGCTTTGTACCAACACAATGTTACAATGTTACAATGTTACAGTGTTACAATGTTACAATGTTACAATGTGAGAGATACAAAGTGTACCAACACATCCTACTATGTTAGAGATACAGAGTAGCAGATTTGAGGAGGAAGACTTTACCGACTCACTGTAACTTTATTTCTAGAGAGTCGTGGTTCAGGAGTTGGATGAGGCTTCTTTGATATCATATCTGTTTTTACATCTCCTAGATGCTCGTAAGCTTTGCCTCAGGTTTCTCTATAACATGTCTACTTTGTCTGGCTCTCGGTGTTGGACTAACTTTGACTATAAAACGTTGACTTTGCTTGCGGACTTCGCCTGTTGTTGATTGGTTGAGTGCTGTGTCCATATTTTGCAAAGTTTTCCTTAATATTCTGGATTTCTTCGCCGACTATTACAGCCTTATCTATGTCTTTGGGGAGGAATCAGCTTTGTGTGACACGTTGCAGAGACTCAGCGGTGTTTTAAGACCTAAGTATGGTTTTTAGGGGAGATGTGTCTTGCGTTCTGTGCAGGCCGCAGCCTATAGTGGCTCCCACAGGGTAACAGAGAGGGTAACAGAGAGGTTTACCCCATACTATCACCATCAGGAGAAGAAGCTGCAAAAATGAATAAAGTTCTCATAAATCCGCTGCTTCTTCAAGATCCACATGGATGTAGCATTAAAGATGCACCACCCTACAAATAGATGTTTTCTTCTGAAGATGCATCATGTTATTGCATTGAAAAGCTTGCACAGATTTCATTGTTGGCATAGAAAAAGCCCTCCACAACAATGCTACCTGAGTTCATTTCTTCAGTGCCTGGTGTCAGAATAACCTAATTAAAGCCTCCCATGAACTGACAGCTGCTCGGTGCAGACAGGAATGCAGCATCCAGCCTCTGTGAGGAGAGTCTCTCCTGATATCATCCTCTCATTCAGGTTTGCTTTTTAATGAGAAAATGTTTGTCTTAATCCCCCGGGCTGCTAATGAGTGTTTGGCCCGGAGTGTCACTCACCAAAGGGGGCTTGGTGGAGAGGCAGAGGTGGGCTGGTGGTGGTGGGGGGGGGTTACACAGGCTCGGAGGAGGCCTTGCAGGAACAGCCGCAGGGGCTCAAGTTTCCAACCCCAGGTGTCGTTTTGTTATTTGGATTACATTTAGCCTCCGCTGCCTCGCATGGAGGAGCCTCCAGTGACAGACATGGCATCAGACAAGAGGGCCCGATTGTTCCCGCTGAATCAATGTCACTTGGATTAAAAGTCGAAACGAATGGCCCGGCCTCCTCCAATTAGGCGCACAGCTTATAAGGGAATTAATTGGTCTCAGTAAAAAAAGAGGAGCCTCTTGTTGTTTGGTTGCAGGGTTTTTTGTTTTGTTATTGTTGATCATCTTTGGCAGTCTGGTGGATCAAAGTTGGACTAATTGATTCCAGTCTGATTATCTGCCTGTTTCTCACACAGTTTGGCCCCTTTGATCACTTATGTGGAACCTGGGAAAACACAATTATAAGAGTTCATAATCAATCTTGTGAAACATTATGCAAAATATTACATAATATTTAAACTTCATGAAGCTACTTTAAGTTGTAACTATGATGTATTTAACCTTTCAGTCATACTAGGGGATACAACAGTCAAGACTATAGTAAAATAGTCCCAAGTTGTTACTGAATGACACAGGCAAACTTTAAACCCCTATAGGAGTTTATAGTGATATGTATTTTTTTTTCAAGATATGATATTTAATGAAAGTCTTTTAGGGTACAGTCCATGACCAAACCAATGACTGCCCGGAAGTACAGTAGTTTTCCTTTAATACACAAAAGCAACAGAAAATGAATCCGCAGCTGTTTAGATAAGTGATTTACGGTTTAAGTACGTTTTTTAGCATGTATGCTAAACATATTTTATAGCTTCTCAAATGTGAGGATTTTTTGCCTTTTTTTTTTGCCTTTTTTGATTGGAACATGAATATGTGGATTTTGCATTGTTGCTCAGATTTTTGCAACTTCGATTTGAACATGTTGTTTTTTGGCTTTTGGAAACGTCATCAGACTTATTGATTATGACTGTTAGTTGCAGCCTTGGACTACAGTGAAGTGGGTTCAATCCTTTATTGAATACCACAGGCACACTTCAAGTCCCTATAGGAGTAGTATAATATCATATGTTTTCTTACGGGAAGGTGTTATGAAAGAAAATTCTCTCAGGCTGCAGTCCCAGGCCAAAACAACAGCTATTGCCAGGAAGGAGAGGAAAACAACCTTTAAATGTGCATAACCGTCCACTAAAAATACTGCACATTGTTGTTTTTTTGAGACTGAAAATGTGCATACATTTAGGGGAAAAAGGTCAGGACAGGAAACAAACTTTATTGTCTTTTGGTTTCAGAGCCTGATAATTGTAAGAATGTTGGAGCTTTTTCTTTGTCTTACTGTTACCAGCTGGTCCTTTTTTACAATGAAACTTGAAGTTATGTGTGATTGATCTTGGTAACCTGCCAAACAGATATGTAGCAGAGACAGAAAGCTGACAGTTTGCCACTATTTGTCCAAAAGCTGGGGGATAGTTTTACATGCAGTGTATAGGAGCTGAGTTTTCATGTGTTGTAGCTTGTAAAGAAAAGTTACTGTGTGGATTTAGGTATGAAGCCAGTAGCAATAGAGTCTCTCACTCATATCTTAGTTTGGTTTGAAAATTGACTGCCATATTGAACTGTGATTTGACATATGAGTGGAAGAACAGGAGTTGACTTGTTTGACTCTCGCCTGGTGTGTTTCTTACATCTGGATGTAAATCAAAGTATTTCGATGGAGATGGATTTTCAAGATGCTTTTTGAGATTACAAACAGCCAGCGAGTCCATCGGGACTGCTGTTGCTGCTCCAATCTCTTCGTTTGCGAGCCAAAGTTCCTGAGGTTTTGACTGCAAAGCTGGAAAGCAGCATTGTTATTGTAGAGGGTGTAACATTGGCGTTAATTGACAAAGGAGAAAAAAAAAATCCTTCCTGAGGGCACGCTTTCATCTCTATGACAGCAGGTACACTCATGCAGTCATAACAGCCTGCAGGCAGAATCTGTGGGCCTTTGCTGTGTGTGTGTGTGTGTGTCTGTGTGTGTGTGTGTGTGTGTGTGTGTGTGTGTGTGTGTGTGTGTGTGTGTGTGTGTGTGTGTGTGTGTGTGTGTGTGTGTGTGTGTCTGTTGTGTGTGTGTGTGTGTGTGTGTGTGTGTGTGTGTGTGTTAGTGATAGTTCCTGTCCCATCAGGGTTTTCTCTTTGCACTGGAATGTATTGCTTGTCATTGTGGTCCTCAACTGAGCTCACCTGAGCGGTCGTTTTGAGATTACCGCATTAGAAGAAGAGGAAAAGAGTGTGTGTGTGTGAGGGGGGGGGGGGGGGGTTTACACTTAATTTCTGCAAGTTGATGCTGTGTTAATGTAATTTTCATAAACTAGCAAGAAACGCACTCATCACCAAATAAGGCTGCCTCATTTCCCAGAGCCGGACATCGTTGGTTGACATACGGTGCATTAGTCCTCCGGCGCTGACAGATTGGAGGCTCGGGCTCAGGCCTCGTGGCCCCGGGAGGGTTTCTGTGTCCAGTCGGACATCGGATAACCATAGAGGGACACCTGGACCGGCAGGTGGCCGGGGTCCAGGCCCCTCCCCGGGGGTTGCATACCTCTCTCCGCCTGATCCTCCAAGTCAGCCAGGACCACAGACAGACAGACAGACAGACAGACAGACAGACAGACAGACAGACAGACAGACAGACAGACAGACAGACAGACAGACAGACAGACAGACAGACAGACAGAGGGAGGAATGTGAGGGGAATCGAGAAGGAGAGAGTTGGAGAGAGAAATTAAACAGTCCGCGATCAAACAGAGCGAGATTATTGAGGCAGGGATGAAGTTAAATTGGATGTGAGGAAATAAGAGAAAGCTGTTGATGGAGACAATTGTTTCCAAACGATATGATGATGCCTGTCCGGTTTGTATCTGTATCATGAAAACAACTACGCTCTCGTTCGTTGTCTTAACAGCCTAATAGGGATTATCCAAAGCCTTTAAACAAGCTGAGTCGATTTGCTCCACTACTTAAAGTAAAAGTTAAGAAGCTCTTGATTGGATAATGAAGTTACCAAAGCTGTACTCTCTCTCTCTCTCTCTCTCTCACACACACACACACTCTCACACACACACACTCACACACACACACACACACACACACACACACACACACACACACACACACACACACACACACACACACACACACACACACACACACACACACACATTGAGAGCCTGGAGTGATGGCTGTTAGATCATTGATCAACTCCAGGCTCTGGTAAGAAAGCAGTGTGTGTAGACAAATAGCCCTGTGTGTGCAAAGCAGATATTTGGACAAAGATTAGGGGTGTTATTACGAGCCAAAAGCAACCCAGACGCTCTAATAGATCATTCACACACAGGCACAAGATTGCACTCTGGCTGGAGCTGTTCAGTTTAAGCCTTGGCCAGTCACTCTTTTTCTCGTTTTGTCTCAACTGCACACATTTTTCAAAATGCACGTCACTTTGGTCAGATTTATTAGACCTTGCTCAAGTTCTACCAGTTCGTTCTCCAACACTGTAACTGCTGTAATATTAACTGCGTGATGTATTCCTGTCTCGAGCATGTGTGAACGAAACAATAAAAGGACCAAAAAAACGTCAGGGAATCTGGGTTGTGTTCCAGGGCTTTAACCAATAATCAGATTTAAAGTGTTGCCCTAGAGAGAGAAAAGCTCATCATTGAAGAATGTCAAACTGGCAGGAGAAGACATGATTCAACAGAATAAATCACTGGGCACCAGATTAGTTAGTTATCGGGCCCCTGAGGTTATCACAACTGTAATTTTCCATCGGCGGCGCTCCTCTCTCTTCTGTCCAAATCATGTGTGCGTGTGTGTTTGTGCATGTGTGCACAGCTTCCCCCTTCAGGATAATGCACATCCGTGGCTCTGAGTGACAGGACAAATGGTAGCTCTGCTGTACCACACAAATCCAGCTTCTGACACTGAGAGCTCTCTTTGAAAGGAGCCTCCTCCAGCTGTTTCTGCTCTTGAGAAACTCTTTCAGAACCAGCAGCTTTCACGTTATAACCGTGGAGCAGGCAGTCAGAGTTGGTTGCACCATCTCGAACACCGTTGAGGCCCCACAACCCCTCGCTTTTCTGTTTTAATTTCCGGCCTCCTCTCCATTTTCTAATTCCTCCCCATATCTGTTTTTCCTATAAGGTTCTCCTTCAGTCGTTTTTATATGACTTTACGGCCTTTCTCCATTCCCTCATCCCTCTTTCCGTCTCTCCTCCTGCCTTATCTCAATTTCCTTAATGCCTCCCCATATCTGTTTTCCATATAATATTTCACTCTCTCTGCTTTTCTCTTCCTTCTTTCGTCTCCCACTGAGAGTTGTAGAGGCCGGTCCCTCTCCTTTTCCCCCCCTCTCGGTTCCTGCTGAATAATGGGGAGAAATTGCTCTTGATTTATAATTGGTTCCATTCACTCTGATGCATGAGCTGCCAAAGGAGTTTGGGGCCCCTTTTCACCCCCTCACATCCCTCCCTCCCCCTCCCTCCCTCCCTCCCTCCTTCCCTCCCTACGTTGCAGGAACACACAAGGAGCAGGGCTGCAGATATGTACAGCTATGAAAGTGTATATTAGCATGCATGAATGCCGCCGTGTATGTAGTTTATCTCTCGGGCCGGGGAGAAGTGGTAGTCTGTTTTTTTGCGTGTTGACATTTGGTGTTGGAAAAACTTCCTGAGGTCTGCATATTTATGTGCCTCTGTGAGTATACTTTTACCATGTAATAGGAGTTTGTGTGATTGCTTGCTTATGTGTCATCAATTGTGTGTGTGTGTGTGTGTGTGTGTGTGTTTGTGCAGGGAAAGAATGGTTGTGGGTACTTGAAATATGCAACAGCTTGTGCGTGTGTGTTTGTGTGATGAGCACTGTGAAATCCTGAGTATTAGTGAGTTTTCCCAGTGCTGTATGGGAATGATTATGTATGTGTGTGATCCGTGTACTGAGACTCTTGATGATTACTGAAAGCTTCTCAGAAAGCAGTGTGGCACCAAAGAAGAGACGCTCACACACAGACATACTCTATGCTGCTATTGTTTTTGCAGAAAACAGTCTAAAGTATTCAGTCTTATTTGAGAAGCTGTGATCAGTGAATATTTGTTATTTTGCCGAAAGTCATCAACATGTTTGCATGTTTGATGATTAAAAATGTGTTCAGTGTGTCTTTACTACAGTTTTAGAGTTGGTCAAAGTTTTTAGTTCAGCCTCTTAGATTTTATGTATTGTTTTCTTTTAGATAACCTTTATATTCATCATTCCTCTAGTCTATCTATCATGTCTTCCTTCCTGCTATTCCCTATATTCTGCTTTACTTCTATTATCTATCCATCCTTTCTGTTCTTCCATCCATTCGTTTATCCTTCTTTCCTTTCCTTCCTTCCTTCCTTCCTCCTAACATTCATTAATCTATAATCCATTGCTCCTTTTCTTCCATCTTTCCTTCTTTCCTCTCATCTGCCATCCTGGTGTCTTTCCTCTGTTCTTTCTATCCATCTCTCTCTCTTTCATCCTTCCCGTTCCTCCCTCCCTCTGATTTGATTGGCCGATGCTACCTACATCACCGTTTGGTCCATCTAGCTGGCTCACAGTCCACCGGCTGTGGTGATGATCCCATCCTGTTCCCATGGCCCCGGCGGACATGCTGGCATCCCGCACTAGGCAGAGGAATGTGGGTGTTTTTTTTTTTTTGCCGTGGCACAGTAATTAGCTCTCCGTGGTTAATTCAGCTTCGTTATCTAAATTATGCAAATGCGGCGGTGCCTAATTGATTAGAACGCCCCCCTCTTCTACATCGCGGGCCTGTCCAGATCCCTCTCGTTAATCCTCGAGACGCTCTGTAGCTCGTTAGTGTCGGTTCGGGGGCCGAAGGAGGGGTTGGACGGGGCATCTAGCTCGTTAATACTTTGTGAAGCGTGTGCATATGTGTGTGTGTGTGAGAGTATTATGAAGGAGGAGGGGGGTGAATTCTCAACCTCGTTAGGGCTGCTGAGATGCTTTTGATGTGTAATTTTATGGCATGAGAACGAGTGATGTCTCGAGTGGAGGATTTGGACGGGCCCCCCTCTCCACCTGTTGGGCAGAGTTTCCATGCCAAGATAAGACTCCAGAAGGTTCCCTTGTGTCCAACAGATAGATGGGAATAGATTTAAGGTTCGGTTCTGCCAAGTTTTTCGCTCATGTGAAGTTCAGCAGAGAAGCACAGAGATTTCTCCACTTAAGTTTTCATTATCCGTGATACTTTGAAGTAGAGGCAGCCGCATCCAGCAATATGATCTCTCTATGTGTTATTGTTATTTTTGACACAATGATACCTGACAGAGCAGTTTCTTCCCATGTATTGAAACTTGTTATATTCATCTTGTAAAAGTCAATAACAAGCAATGATATATTAATAGCTATAACAATTCACTACTAATTGCATAGATTGGTGTACTGGTTAAAAGGATAGGCATTTCTCCCTATTTTCTGAGAATTTATAGGCTAAACACTTAATCAGAAAATTAAAAACGGATTCATTAATTTAGTATTTAGTATCAGCCCTATCTATGTATTCCTAAAAATCTTTCTCTTTGTTGCCATCTTGTTGCTCTTTTCCCTGTTCTGATCGTCTGATGGTAAAGCGTGTGTGTTGTTGGTTTGTTAAGCAATCGCTCTGACCCTCCTCATCCTCCTTCACTCAGCACAAACGCTCTGACCCTCCTCATCCTCCTTCACTCAGCACAAACGCGGGCCAAACCGAGAGACCAGCAAACACATTGACAGAGTGAGGGGAAAATATGTTGGGACACTCAGCGACGCTCTCACAAACACACCCTCTCATTGACGAGGCCCTGCTCTCTCCTCCCGCTCGCCCGCCAGTTGACATATCCTCTCTATTAATTTGAGTCGCCGTTCTGCTTTCTCAGTCAACCTCCCCCCCCAAAATGCCTCCATAACCTCCTTCACCCATCTCACATCAATCCATAAAGGCACTGAACCCCCCCTCCTCCCTGCCTCCCCAAACTCTCCACACACTACTCACAAACCTCTTGGTCATTGAGCCCCCTTTTTTTTTTTTGGTCATTGAGCAGGGCCCATCAGCTCTTCCCCGGGCCCTTCAGAGTAGCGTCTCCCCTTTCTCCAGGGGTCTGCGGGGTCTTTGTCCGTGCACCGGCTCACTGCTTTACAATGACTCTCCACTCTATTAAGGTGCGTTCTGCCTGTTAGCGTCGCCAGGGGCAACTGGCCTCCCGCATGGCAGCTATGCGGCACGGCATTGTGGGCCGCGGGCCCGAGCGGAGCAGTTGAACCCCCGGCACTCCTCACACTTGACACCGCATGTGTTTATCTAAAGGGGGGCTTTGTGGTGTTTGGAGAACCTCGACGTAGGGGTGGGGGTGTAAAAAGACGTAAAACTGGGGGAGGCGGGAGGGCAAGGGGGAGTTTGGGGAGGTGATAAATATTCAACAGCTCAGCTCCTCAGAAGGAGTTACTACCCGGCCACCCCTCCTGTGTGTCCTCTCCATGCCAGAAAGCAGATGGAATGTGAGAGCTCGGGGAGGTGGCTCCAGTCTGGTTTTATCCAATTAGCAGGGTTGTCAAAATGAATTTATCCACGGAGGCAGGGGGACAATGGGACTGGCAGTGGCCCGGGAGAACGGGGGCCCCGGTGTCTTTACTTAGCACGCTCACAATGAACTTCTGTCAAGTGACTCTCTCCCACAATGACATATAAGGCACTCGCATACCTACACTCACGATGCATGCCTGCACACAATCGCCACGACCTGGAACTGGTCATGCATTCCCCTCATCCTCTCTATGATATGTGCACTTTAAAGTCTTTTGAAATGTTACCAAGTCAAGTCACAGGTTATTCAAGACAAGTCCAAGTCAAAGTTTTCAAAATACAAAAAGTTCTGTGAAAGTTTACCCTTAAAAAGACACGGTCTTTTAACATTTTCTATTTCAGGGATGCACCCGTCCAACTTTTTAATTCCTGTTACTGATATAAGGCCACGGATTGTTGTGGCAATAAAAGCTTAAGAAAAAAACTGAATTGGTATTATGACATTGACAGAAAAATTGTATTCAATTAGGATTAGTGACGTCATGGCCAATATCTGATCCACTTTATGAGGTCAACATCTGCACAGTTTTTAAAAAAAAAAAAAAATGTTTTTTAACATATTTTCTTGAAAATGCATGTTTTAAATACATAACGTGTGACCATGCAAGGTCCACCTACTGCAGGGTATTGGTATTGTTTGAATTGTTTAATACTAGTGCAATACAATACTTGAGTTTAAGAACCAAAACTGTTTACTTCAAGGAAGCAAGTTGTTCTACAAAACCTCTCAAATGTTAAATTCAAAAGCAGCTGTGCACTAAACTATGATATGAATAACAAGTTACACAAGAATTGGACCAGACCTTTTCTGCAGCAAAATCTCAAGTCAGGTCTCACAGTAGTCAAGCGTCAGTTCCTCAACACGATTACACAAATAGCTTTTCTCCCCTGTAATCATACTTCTGCACCAGAACTGACAGATTTGAGCCGTTCACACAGTTCTCCTCACTGCACTGTCACTGAAGTATTTTTTAATTCCACAACTTGTTATAAAACAGTCATAGGAACACATTAACAAACACACACGCATTCCCTCGGTTACTAATTTAGGAGAGCTGTCTGTGTGTCTGCTCTGGTTTTTATCAGTCTCACTGATGCGTAGGAGGCTTCTTCTCCCCTCTCTCTGTCTGTGACTTCTCTTGGAAGGATGGGTGGAAAAAGTTGGACGTAAAGTTCAGGCCAACTTTTCATCTTAAAGCAGGGTATCCGCTAAGCAAACACAAGACCCAGATGACAAATGAATCAAACGGACAGACATGCTCAGAGGAGTACGGCTGTTTTTAGGGAGTGATGATGTACGAGGGGCCTCCTCATACCGCCATTATAGCAAAGCTCTCTCCCTGTTTCTATCTCTTCTGCTGTCTCACTGTCACTACTTTTTATTAATCATGTAAGAGGTCTCTCATTGCCGAAGTAGTGTGTCCTGCTGTATGTCCGGATGGCAGGCTGACTGGTGTGGTTTACGGTTAGTGACTCTCACGGTTGGGACAGGTGCTCCATACAGATGTGTGTTTTCTTTATGGGCTCCTGTCCCAGGTTGTGTCCATACAGTGAACCGGCCACTGAAGCCGCAGGCCTTCAGCTCTGCTTCCTGGTTCCACAGCAGCTCCCTGTTTGTTTACTGAGCGAGCCCACTGCTGATGGGCCACTCTGAGCAGAAGACTAAGTGAATTAAAGTGAACATGTATGTGGCGCTGCAACTACGGGTTATTTTCAGCATGGAGAAGACTGAGTATGCCTGTCACAGTTTCCCAGTCTAAAGAGATGTCCTCAATTTGCTTGTTTTTTCTGACTAACAGTCCAAAAACAAATATATTTAACTTGCATGAACATAAATGGGTGTAAAGCAGCACATTTGAGAAGCTAGAGCCAATGTTTGTCATCTTTGCATAAAGAGGTTATAATAAATTATTTTATAAATACAGAGAACTCTTGATTTGTCTTTTAAGCTCATTGTTTTGACTTTTAGGCCGGGAATTATTCTGATTCACTCTCACGGCTCTCATCAGCTTTGTTTGGCTTGTAATACCAACTGCAGCTATCTGCTCAGCACCAAACAGACCCACAAAGTTGTTGACTTACTGGTAAAGAATTTAGCCGCTAAAGACACAGATATTTAGCTCAGGAGGTGGTGGAGACCAAAAACAGAACTAAAAGAGGGTGAAATTTGACTTCATCAAATGAATGCTGCTGTTGCATCATATAGTGTATATATTCTGTGTAAATAAGTTCGACATATCACCTCAATAGGTGAAACAGTAGGTTATGTGCACAGTTTTTTTTTTTTTCTGCTGCCCAAAGTGGCCAAAAAATGTCATTGCATGATTCATTCATTTATAAAAGTGGTTTAATGACTAATCATTTCAGTTCTACATCGTTTAAGTTTGACTGGAGCTCTCCAAAACAGTTTGTGTCGTGAGAATTACCAATCTAAAATTGTTAAACACACACATTCATACTCTGCAATTAAAATGTAGCGGTGTATTGTGTGGCTTAGTGTGGCAGTTGGCACAGTTAACAGCAGTTTACAGCAGTTTTTCCATCAGCCTGCTTCGCTCATTTTCAATAAATGTGCCAGGCAGCTAAACATTTTCACTGCTGCCATTAGATGATGAAGGTGCACTGTAAGAGTTTCCATTCTCTTACTGTCCTGCTTTGGCCCCGTGTGTGTGTGTGTGTGCGTGTAGTCCCTAGTCTCCCTGAGCTTCATTAATCATCTGCTTGCCATAATAAGAACAGGACAAATATGTATGAGAAAGTTGTGTGCTTCCATTTCGTTCTACATTGTCACAGGACACTTAATGCCCTGAGTGTGTACATGTTCAGCGACATGCATATATATGAGAGAGAGAGAGAGAGAGAGAGAGGGGGAGAGATTCAGTTTTGCAGGACCACCCTCCTCATCCTGACGGGAAGTTGTTAGTTTAACCTGACAGGAAAGAATTTGGGAAACTTGGCAGTAAGCGACAAGGGAGAGAGTAAAGCACCCCTCTCTACGTTAACTGTTAATAGACTGACTATCAACATGGTCTTCTCCATTGTCCTCCCGATACATACTTCAACCATAATACAACCCTCCTCTCCTCCATCTCACACACTCCTCGCTGCCGTGATATATATTTCCTCCCCCCCTCCCTCTCCTGCCTCTCATTAGTTGTTCTTTGTCCCCACTCCTGAATGCAGCCTGTGTGTTTTCCCCCTCTCCCTCTCCTCTCCCTCCCCCTTTCCTCCTCCCGGACCCTCTACCTGTATCGGTTACACCTGAGCGGGAAGGTGGAGGGGTCGGGTTACGGCCCTGCAGAATGAGGGCGCCCCTTTGATGAGCTCAGGCTGGATGGGTACAGGCGGAGGAGATGGGGTCAGTGGTGAGATGGGGGCTGACAGAAAAGAAAGGCTTTATTTGTGTCTGGAGTTTGGCTGCTGAGGGTACCGCAGAGTCCACCGCCTCGCCTGGGTTGTGTTTCGTTAATGGCTGCCTGTTTGTGTACGTGTGTGTATACAAGTAAGAAAAGAGAGCAGCTTATGTACGAATCTAGATCGACTGTTTAGATGGATGATGTATGTTTCCAAGTTTTGGAAGCTTTGTTTTCAGTGCAGTTGTGTGTTAGTTTTGATCAGAATAAAGTGGTTTGTGCTGTTTGTTTTGAGTGAACCAAGTCTGTAAATGACCCTCTGACCTTCCTCTGTGTGTGTTTCAGGGGGCAGTGTATGGAAGATGTCTGGAAAGCGAGACTGGACTCCGTGGATGAAAAAGAGAAGGGCTCCTGTGTTGTGTGCTCTGGGTGCGGTACTACTGTGCTGCCTGCAGAGCAGCGCCGCTCTCCCTGGTGAGTAGAAACTCTGAGATGGTGGAAAACCGGATCAGTCTGCAGAAATAAAACTTTCAAATTTCTTATAAATGTTTGTTTTCTGACACTGTTTAAAAATGCACATTACTTACTTTATCTATGCCCGCTTTATAAATGTGTTTACATTCGTTTTTCCAAACACCTGGTGCTTGAAGATACCTGCCAGGGACAAAATATTCTGGCTTAGTCACAGGGAGCGAGGTGTTTTTTCACGTATCTTGGCAGCAGCAACAGCAGTTTATTTGAAATGCTCTAAAGAAGAGTTTGCATGAGCCCAACTAGCCACCATGGACAAACTGAAAAAGAAAAGAAGTACTGTATTTAGAGCTGCATTTATTCACCCATTAATTCATTAGTAGATCCATAGAAAACAAATCAACAGCTGTTTTGATAATCAATTAATTAAAATGAAAGTTTTCAAGCAAAGCAAAACATTTGATGGTTCCAAGTTAAAAAATATAAGATTTTGCTGCTTTTCAGCACATTTTGAGCTTTTAGATTTTAGAAATAATTGTTTGTTTCAGCCTTAAGATGATTTCTTTCTGACTTCTGTGTATACTCTTTGTCATCAGATGAGGTGCCATTGTTCAGTGAAGAGCCCATGTCCGTGGTGCAAAAGCTTGGAGGCAGCGTGAATCTGCACTGCAGCGCCCAACCCTCCTCCACCAACATCAGCTGGCGCCTCAACGGCCAGGAGCTTGTGGACGGACACTTGGGTGTAGTGTTGGGGCCCAACAGCCTGTTGATCCCCACACTGTCCAACCTGACTGTGGGCAGATACCAGTGTGTGGCCAGCACCGGCGCAGGAGCCTTGGCTAGTGTGCCCGCTAACGTCACTGCTGCTAGTGAGTAGCCACCCACACAACGTTCAGACAAATAAACACAAACACACAGAGCCCTTCTTGGTTTGTCAGAGTATCCAAAGAAGGCCTTTGACTTGATCTGATTTTGGAATAAAACATAAATAAGGACGGGCGGTGTTTGTTTGCTTAAAATCTTCACCAATACATTACTGTAAACCTTGTTCTTTTTCCACTGCTGTGACACTAATCCTTAACTACATTTCTGGTCATGGTGGGAAACTGTTGCACATAATTGATCACTGTTAAAACCTCCAGATAGTCGCGCAGTATTTAGTTTGTGTAGTTAAATCTAACAGCTGCTTTTATGGAGTGTCACATTGATCTAATGGAGCTAAAGTGAATTATTCTCACCGCTGACAATTTTTTAGTGTGCTGGGTTATATTTGATATGCATCATGGGACTGAGAGGGGGCCTGAAGCTGTGTAACTTGAGCCGGAGGAATGGAGGGGACCCATGGGCCAGTCAGAGCGGGGAAGAGGGGACCAGGACTTCAGCCTTGGGGGCCCCCTGCTTCTACCGGCCCCTCTGCTCCACACAACTCCACATTCCTCTCCACAGGACCCGACAGCAGGGCTCGCCAAAAAATTATGGCCCCGTAATTGGGTGGAGGGCTGGGGGGAGATAAGGGTGTTGTGTGTGGGTGTGAGGGGGGGCGGACAGAGGATATGCCTCACTAGAACACACCATTAGGTAAAAGAGAGTGCACTGTTAACTGTATTGTTTTACATGATGTGATGTATGAGGCTGCCATAGCATGAGAAACTGGAGGTGTTTCAGGCCAGTCGAGACAAGATCCTCACACAAGATGAGACGTGATGTCACATTCTCTGTCTCCTTGAAGGCCTCCATAACCTTACACACACACATTTCTCTTCTTTTGCACATTTTTCACTCTTCGACCTGTCACTTTCTCTCCTCTTGCCTCCTTTCATTATCTTTCACTTTCCCTCCTCTTTTGTCATCTTCAGCTCATGTTTTTTATGATTTTCTTTGATTTTTCCCTTTACTTTTCTTGCACAAAGGCAGTTAAAGTTATTGATAGCTTCAATAGTGGATAAATCGTGTTGAGATAACCACATGTGGAGCCAGACTGTTCTCCCAGCCTCCCCCCCAAAAACCTCCCTAATTTAATAACGGTCTCTCCTCGGCCACCCCCAAACCGCCTAAGGAATTGCTCCACGGGGAGTGTGTACGTGCCTGCCTTTCCATGTGAGCTCTCTTAGCTGTACGCACATGTTTTTTGTGATCGGGATAGGTTGGATCCAGACCCTCTTCGCTATCCGCCTCTGATGAATCTGGGCTTTTCTGGCATGAGTTAAAAGCTCCTTGCTTGAATTCTTCTGCAGACAATCACCCTCCCTTTTTTTTACGAGACATGTATCTGCACAACGTGAACGCACAACACGTTGCACAAACATGTTATAATTCAGGCACACACACACACACACACACATGCCTCCCACTGCTACACATAAAGATGATGAATGCACTGTCTCTCTAGAAATATTTAAGTCTGCCTTGCCAAGCAGCCCTGGTGCGGGAGGTCTGCTTCACTTTATGAATACCATCAATCCTCCATCCCTGCAGGATGCACACACACACACACACACACACACACACACACACACACACACACACACACACACACACACACACACACACACCCTGACACACAGGAATATATATGCATGCACGCGCTCACACCTGAGAGGCACCCATGCGGGGTTCTTCCTGTGAAGAATGTGGGGCGTTAAGAGTAGTGGGGGGGTTAAAAGGTGTAACTGGAGGAATTTGCAAGAAGGAAGGTGGGATGGGTAGATATGAGGGTGGGGGTGGGAGGGCTGTAAAAACAGCACCTGATTGATTTAGCAAATGGAGCGCCACACGGCCCCTCTTTAAGGCTTCCCCCCCATCAAACACACACACACACACAGCTTAGCTTGACATGTCTTGGCTGGGATTCTCATCTTTCAGAATAAGAGCTGAAACAGAGTCGGAGTTGTGTTTTAGTGTGTGTGTGTGTTTGTCCCATTAAAGCTCCCCCAGACACAGACAGAGAGGCAGATCCAGCATGCATTGTGAATAAATCAGCTGCCTGCAGTGAAGGTGTTTGTTCAGTGCTTTGAGTTCATCGCTTTGTTGTCCCTATCAGTAGACACTCTGGCCCTAACTAAACTTTACTTATTGAATTAGAGCTGTATACAAAGGCTCATCAGCTGACTGTATATACCAGCAGCTTGGTCTTCTTGCCAGAGAGGGCGGCTGTTCCAAGAAAAACACGCCAGTTATAGCACCTCTGGAAAGAATGGAGAGAGGCCATGTTTGTCAAGAATAAATCAACAAGGGCTGGTAGACGTTTAGTTACGTTCCCGGAGAAGTTTTATTTATCTTTCATTTCACTGTTCGACTCCTTCATGACAAATTTCTCCATTTGTTACTTTGTTTTCCCCCCTCCTTTGCTTTTGCCTTCCCTCTTTTTCTTTTTGGAGTCTCATTTTAGTTTCCCTCTGCTTCAAATCTATAAAATGGCAGCGTCCCCCCCACTAAGATTTTTTGTGGGTTTTTCTTTTTCTTTCCGGCTCCTTAAGAGCAGAGTTTTGCTGCTTCCTTCCTAACCCAAACTGGATATCTTTCTTTGAAACTCTATAGGATGGACACCTCTCACCTTTGACCCCATGGCCAGGCCTGCGGGCCACTCAGGCGGGGGGGGTTTAGGAGGTCAGAGGTCACATGAGTGTCTGTGCTGTGCAGACTGTGTGTCTGCGGGACACAGTCGCAGCACATGGCCCCAGTAATCCCACTCCACCCATTTCCCACAGAATCTGAACCGGCTCCAGTCCCAGTATAATGTTTGACAGGATTAATGACACCACCTCTGATGTTACAGACACCGCTTTTAGGCTTTGGACTTATCCAAAGCGACATTATTGAGTAAAACAGAAAAATCAGCTAGAACTCTAAAATTCCTGTGACTTAAATCAGATCATGTACGACAAGTGGAGAGATAGAAATGACTAAATGGAGGATTTCTTTCAAAGAGAAAGCAATATGGAAACAGCGCAGTTACCATACAGTTTATTATTGCTGTATACATTGACTGTATACATGTGCAGTTAGATGTGATTTACACTGTGTATTAAGACGATGAAAGAGTTGAGACTTGTGTTGCAGCACGGTGACATCGCTGACTTTTCCCTCTCCTCTGTGTTTTCTTTTTCAGAGCTGCGGGATTTTGAGCCCGATGACCAGCAGGACATCGAGGTCGACGAAGGCAACACGGCTGTTATTGAATGTCATCTCCCCGAAAGCCAGCCCAAGGCTCAGGTCCGCTACAGTGTCAAACAGGAGTGGCTGGAAACATCCAAAGGTACTGAGCTGCTTCAGTTTATTGAATCTTCCAAAATCTCTCCCTACTTCCCTCCTAATTCTCATACCATCTTCATAATTTACGGGAATGCTACAATCCTGCTATCTTGCCCATTATGAAAGCAATGATAAGGGTATTATCTCGAGAACGTTGAAACATGGGAATGCAGTTGTTTATTTTTCAAACTATTTACTTCTAAGTTGCTTGGAAAAGAAGAAAAGCTCCGGTGGTTTGTGGCTGGTATGCTGATGATGCCTTGGAGCTGTAGGTACTGATATCTGCAGCTTATCTGTGAGGAAATGAATACCACATTGAGGAGCGTTCACTGATTTTCTGCGGTCAGACTCTTGGGCGCCACCTTGTGGTCTGTGTTGAGTTGCAAACTTACGCTGGAATGGCACATCGTACTCATATTAAAGTGTTTCACAATATGGACTCGATTTTCCTGCGGTTCCCTCGCTGCCTCAGTCATATTTATGTATTCTCTTGTATATTTCTGCATACATATACTTTTAAGTTTGAAAAACATTTGTGTTAAACGTGATCTCGTGTTGTTGCTGTTACAGTATTGCTGTGAATCCTTTCAACGCCCTGCGTATTTGCTCTAAAGTGTAGAGAATGCATTGTTTTCTTGACATGTGCACACATTGCATTAGGAAAAAAGAGCAACTTAACAAGTTAACACTTGGCCAAGATACACTTTATCATTTTAATACTAAAAATACATATGCAATCATACTTTTTTGACTTTGAATTTCTTTCTTTCATCCTTATTTTTACTCTTATTGTAATGATTATTCTTTATTGCACACTTACCTTTTTTGAGCACAGCCTCAAGAGGCCATCCTGCATTTCTCTGCACATATTGTCTGAGCAAGTGACAAATAAAACCTTTGAATCAAAAGCAGTAACTGCCTTTACAGCAGCTGAACATTAATGAACACTCTGAGTAATTCATGGGTTTTCTCTGACATCTGTTTTGGTTGTTTTTTTCTGCAGGGAACTACCTCATCATGCCGTCAGGGAACTTGCAGATAGCCAACGCCACGCAGGACGATGAGGGGCCGTACAAGTGTGCTGCCTACAACCCCATCACTCAGGAGGTCAAAACATCCACCTCCACTGACCGCCTGCGTATACGCCGTGAGTCATCCCCTCCCACACAAAGAGTTTTATTAGAATTTCTGTTTTTAATGAAAACATTATTTAAATTTGTGCAAGAAGATGTCAAAGTTCATATGAAAGGTCATTGAAATATTAACAGGTCAGTCAATAAGTAATGCTGTCAGAAAGGACGTTATTTTAGAGTTTGTTAATGAGGACACATGTGGTGCACATGTGGGACTTTTATCATCCAGCCAGGACACTTTTAGTCATAAGGGAGGATGTGCACAACTCATGCTTTTGCATTTTCAAAGGCAGAGATGAAAGTGCTAGGACTTCACATTGTGATTTAAATCCTTCGTATTCTGGATGCAATTTCAGCTGCAACATGCATGCCAGCAATTCAAATAAATGGTGGAGAAATCTGCACTTTTTCTCATCATATTGATAAAGTGTTCATACTCTGACTGTCCTCATCTTTTTCTAGGCTCCACCTCAGAAGCAGCTCGCATCATTTACCCGCCGGCGTCTCGTTCCATCATGGTGACCAAAGGCCAGCGGCTGGTGTTGGAGTGTGTGGCCAGTGGCATCCCCACTCCCCAGGTCAGGTGGGCAAAAGACGGGCAGGACCTGCGTTCCCACAACAACACACGCTTCCTGCTCAGCAACCTGCTGATCGACGCGGTGGGCGAGGCCGACTCGGGCACTTATATTTGTCGAGCGGACAACGGAATGGGCTCGGCCAGCTCTGCAACGGTGCTGTACGACGTACAAGTGTTTGGTGAGTGAACTTGAAGAGTGGAGTTAAGGAAAGTTGTTTTAGCATGTTGTGCGTTTGCTGCTTTGGGCTTTTATAGGATTTTGGTTTTGATAGTCTTTTATAAATACCTCGGTTAAATGCAGATTCCCGTAAAGACTTTTCATACTGAATGGGGCTTGTTCATTTGACTCTTTACAGATTTTTTATGAGTAGAGTTTTGTCTGTGTCATGGATTTAATAATTAGACTGACTCCTGTTTGGCGGACAGAGTGGACAGCGGTCTGTATGTGTGCAGGCAGTCATGTGTGTGAGAGGCATGTAAGCCTGGGCGGTGTTGTGTAGAATAAGTTTGTGGAGACAGAGCTCTCTGTTCTCCAGCAGGACTTGACTGAGTGTGTCTAGGTTATGGATGACTGTTTTTACAGTGATTTTCTGTGTGTGTGTGTGTGTGCATGTGTGTGTATGTGTTGTGGGCTTGTCTCGCTGCAGCTGGCTCAAATTAAAGCCAGAGAGCTGCTGTAGCTGTAATGAGCTCTGTCTTTGCCTGATTCACAAGCAGCCAACCATCAACTCGCTGCCCTGGTCCCGCCTGCCTGGCTCTATACACCCCGTCATATAGCCTTTACACACACGCACACACACACGCATGTGGGCGTGATTGTGATTTTACTCACACACGTGCTAATACACGTGACTTTGTTGGAGCTTAAATTTAAAAAGTTTAAAACTAGTTGTTATTTATAGAATAATAGTAATTTTCTGTTGAACGATTAATCGCCACAGCTTTAAGGAAAATATTTTTTATTTGCAGCCCTGGACACTCTCACACAATCACAGCTGTGCACACATTAACTTCCAGGATACTTTCTAGGTTTTGAACCAGCCTCTTACCTTTAGTTTTTTGTCTCCTGCAGAGCCTCCTCAGGTGACGGTGGAGCTGCAGCAGCAGGAGGTCGTGTACGGGGAGACGGTGCGCTTCACCTGCCAGGCCCGCGGTAAACCCACTCCCTCTGTGATGTGGCTTCACAACGCCCGTCCCCTCGCACCGTCTCCTCGCCACCGCCTGTCCTCCCGGGTGCTGCGCGTCTCCAACGTGGGCCCTCAGGATGACGGACTGTACCAATGCATGGCTGAGAACGGGGTGGGCAGTTCACAGGCCTCCGCTCGCCTGATCACAGTGTCAACCGGTAAGTCAGAAAATTTGTACATAATTTGTTAGAAGTGTAGTTACTTTATGTCACAGCCTTTTAGATTTCATGACGTGTGTCTTCTCTCTCTAGGGATTTCATCCAGGGTGAAGCTGCCCTCAATCTATCGGCCGCTCAGCCCAGATAAGGTGCTGAGAGAGCAGCCGCCTGTGAGGCCCGGAGCCTCGGGGGCCATGTTGCCTCTTGACTGCTCCGAGCTGCCAGGACATATTCTGCCCGCTGAGGCTCCCATCATCCTCAGCCAGCCACGCACGGGCAAGGCTGACTACTACGAACTCACCTGGAGGCCGCGGCATGAACGAGGAGTCCCTGTGCTGGAGTATATGGTCAAATACAGAAAGGTACTGAAATCAGTTCACTGCATTCTCAGTTAAAATCCATGAATAAATATTGTATTTTCGTTCACGTTCTTTATCATAAACTCACCTCTCTGTCTTCATCTCTCAGGTGGGAGACGCTCTAGCAGAGTGGACCTCCAGCAGTATCTCAGGCGCCCTCCACAAGCTGACTCTGGCTAAGCTGCAACCAGACAGCCTGTATGAGGTGGAGATGGCTGCCAAAAACTGTGCCGGTTTGGGACAACCTGCTATGATGACCTTCAGAACTGGCAAAGGTAAAAAAAAACTGTCACGTTAGCATTGTCAATTAGAGCAAGTTGGCACCCTTAGCATTTGGCTCAAAGCACTGTGAAATGCAGTACAGTGTCAGAGCTGCTAGCATAACATCAACTTGTTAAAATGTTATTTCTGCCGAAGGAGAATTCAATTAAATGTGTTCCATCCTCTTTAATTACAACTCTGATCTAACTGGTGTTTTCCTGTGTTCAGGTCGCAGAGGTATAAATGGGCAAATTGACCCACCGAAAACTCCTGCTGTTCCTTCTCCAAGCCTCTCTCGTAAGAATCCCTCAAATACTGAACCTCTCTATGCCCCTTTGCAAACACTACCTCCTATTAACTATACTAACTATAAGAATCACTTCTACTAAATGAACTGTAACATGATGTTTTTTTGCAGCAAAACCCTGAACTAACCATTCTTCTTTTGACTAACATGGAAATTTCTCAATCTCTTTTTTCCCTTTCTGTCTCTGAAGGATGAGCTCTCAGTAAGTGCTGAATGTAATGTGTTTTTTTTCTTCACCGTCATAATTCACTGAATGTTGTCTTGAAGTTTATGTCCTCTATCTGACATCGCTCCTCCTCCTCCTCCTCCTCCTCCTCTTCCTCTTCAGCTCCCGAAGCCCCTGACAAGCCCACAGTCTCCACGGCAACGGAAACGTCGGCATACGTGACTTGGATTCCTCGTGGTAACCGCGGCTTCCCCATCCAGTCTTTTCGGGTGGAGTACAAGAAGGTGAAGAAGGCAGGAGAGGACTGGGTGACGGCGGTGGAAAACATCCCCCCATCGCGGCTCTCTGTGGAGATCACAGGCCTGGAGAAAGGTCGGCCATCTTCTTCATATACAGTGTTATCATTCACAGCAGTTAATTCTGACTTGGTGGAGTTGGGGGAGAAGTAGGATGTCGTACCATGTAATTACGATGATGATGTCCTGCATAATTACATTCCCACGGCCTGTAAATTCATCAGCATAATGAGTGTTGTTACAGTCATTTCAGTAATTGCTGCCATCAATCAAAACCAAAACTGAATCGCACAAAAGGAAAACACGGAGTGATGTGAAGACAAACATCATTAGTCAACACAATATAGAGCTTCATTGTAGGCAGCTTGTTGCCCCCAGGGACACATTAGTAATTGTGATCCCTCTCCCTGTAGGTACGTCCTACAAGTTCCGTGTTGTGGCGGTGAATGTAATCGGTTCCAGTCCTCCCAGTGCCCCTTCGAAGGCGTACACAGTGGTGGGCGGGAGAACCCATGAACGCCCTGTTGACGGACCCTACATCACCTACAATGAAGCCATCAATGAGACTACCGTTATTCTCAAATGGACGGTGAGTGACTGGAAGAAAAACACTACAAATATATATTTTTATAAATTCCGGTAAAAATAACTTTTTTGCAGTGCAATGTCTTCCCAGTTCATTGTGATGGTAACATGATTTTTTTTATTTCTCCCTCTCAACAGTACACTCCCGTAAACAACACCCCAATCTACGGTTTCTACATCTACTACCGGCCAACAGACAGCGATAATGACAGTGACTATAAGAAGGATGTGGTGGAGGGAGACCGATACTGGCATTCGATCACTGACCTCCAGCCTGAGACGGCCTACGACATCAAGATGCAGAGCTTCAACGAGAAGGGAGAGAGCGAATTTGGCAACGTGGTGATCCTTGAAACAAAAGGTGGGTTCATTTTTACGTTAGTTATTGTGTTTTCTGGTAATCTGTTCGATACTATTCTCGTGTGCGTGATAACTGTGGCACACTTGGATGGAATTTCTTAATACTTGGCATAAACAAAGTCCCTGTGACCTCAAAAAAAAATGTGGGGCCATAATTCAAGAATTGATATGCTAATAATGACCATTTTATGCAAATGTCTAATAGTATAAAATGATGAAGTGATGACATTTTTGACTGACATGGAAGTAAACTTGAAAATTGACTGGTCTTAATATGAGTGATTCATGTAATTCTGGTTTGGGGTAATATCCAATTAGCTTTCAGGATGATGTAGATGTTTCTATAGGCAGCAAAATGTTTGTTTTTTTGCAAGTCTGAGCTTATTTTTTTTTTTTTCTTTCTCTTTAACAGATTATCAACTTTTTGTCTCCCCAGCTCGTCCGAATCACCATCGGCCTGCTCCATCAGAGACCCCAGACCACGGGTCGGGACACTCCAGCGGACTCGTGCCTCGGCCCGGCGACCTCCCCTACCTCATAGTTGGTATTGTCCTGGGAGCCTTCGTATTCATCATCGTCGCCTTCATCCCCTTCTGCCTTTGGAGGGCTTGGGCCAAACAGAGTGAGTGCTCCTCACAGTTTTCTGTGAGGAAAACTCTCTCTTTGCAGTCGTTAGAGTTTTTGCCTCTACATCTGTGTGATTTATATTTATTTTTTGCTTTCAGAGCAAACGGCAGATTTGTGTTTTCCTGCCGTGGCTGCCCCTGTGTCCTCATGCCAGTACACCATGGTTCCCCTCCAGGGACTTGCCCTGGTTGGCCACTGCCCACTGGACAACCACATGACAGCGCCACATGGCATCTACCACGCTAATGGAGAATACACCCCGAATGGCAAACCTCACCACCCCTCACACTGCCTGCCAGGCCTGCAGCAGGTAAAAAACCCAGTTCAATATAGGTTGTGTATAGGTTGTAGTTTTTCCATTTTTTTTTCATTTTGATATAGATTTTTAATTTTCTCTTGGGTAGAAAACATTGTTTTTTGAAATAATGATTTGATAATAAGTCGGGTTTGTCATGTTTTAATATTTAGATTAGATTTAGAGAAAGTCTTTTGCATTTTATAATGTAGAGTAATAAATAAACAAAATGTGGTTGAGAGCAGAAGATTGATGTATGGATAAACGCTTGCAAGCCACTGCAAAAAAAAATAAAGCTTTCCATGTAATGTGTTGAACGTATAATCTATATGCTCTTGTGTTTTGCAGGAGCAAGTGGACTGTGATATGGAGCGTGATACGTTGTTGCCACAGACGATGTCAAATGGACATCTGCCTGTTTACCACTACTCCACCAGGTACGTTTACATATTATGCCTTCACTTATACCGTATGTACTGGAGGGACATTTGCAAATAATGTATTAATAGCAGAACATGTATTTATTTTTGTTGTAATAAATAAGGCAAAAGGCTTTTTAAATGTATCATTGTAAATAGAACACGTTCAGGCACATTGTTGAGTGTATGCCAAAACTCAATCACTGTGGTTTTGCATGTAAAAGATAAGAAATAGACTTGAAGCCTCAAAATATACTAAACCCTCCCCTGTAAAAAATAATAATATATATATATATATACGTGTGAAAATGTCACCATTGTTCATAAGTTGCAGCCCTAATATAAACTTGTCATCCTTAGTGGTCCAGATCATCATGAACAGAGTTGCTGTCCTGATGACTCCACTCTTCAGCTCCTCGACTCCTCCCATCAGCACCTCGGTTCACAGGAACTGGGAGGCGATGGCAACTTCTGTGGTGGAGATAAATCAGAGGATGGCTTCACTTACAGTATGTGTGGATTCTTTCATTTGCTGACTGAAATACTCTTTAGTTGGTTAATGGTCCATTTGGAACGTAGCTTTCCCATATGTGATAATCCTGCAATGCATCCAAATACATTGGTATTAGTGCTTAATGTGAAACATCAGCTTTGCATTCTTCTTACCAGCTCTCTTTCCTCCTCCTCTCAGCAGAGCCAGCGTCCTTTACTTTTCTCTCTCTAGAAGACGAAGGGATTTTCACCACATCGTCTTCAGCAGCCACAACACCACAGTCCCAAGACATAACAATACAGGAAGTGAACATCCTCCCAAATGAGGCGTCCCCTGAGGACGGAGGGACAGCCAACACAACAGACGCATAAGAGACTGTTCAACAAACGGAAGAAAACAAGAGAAAATATTTATTTTTGTATCACAGATATTTATATATTTATGCTTTTGTACATACTGATTTTACTGTATATTAGGTTATTTTCACATTGAAAAAAGATTCTTGCTGAACTGTCTGCATTTCCTGAGGAGGGAAATAAGTTTTGAGACGTTATTCCTTGTGTGAAGAAGATCAGTCAGGGGGATTCCTCTCAGTTCAGCACTTCATGTCTCGACCTTCCCTCACTCCTCACGTCATTCCTGACCGGACATCCTAAATGTTTGGACCTTAAGTACTTAGCTTTATGTTCAACCAACAAAGGGACCATTCAAACCAATCTGATGCTGTAGTTACAAGGTGCTTCGTTGCTGTTTAGTTCTGTTGCTTTATCACGCTTTCAAAATACAACCGTCTGTCATTTTTGTATAGCAATAACACAAATGTATTATGCATTGCTCATTAACAAAATATTAACAAGTGTATGCAACATAAATCATTCTGTTCCTGTAGTGTACAAGAGATTATATATTGTATAGTTATTTATTTTTTTGATTTTATGTTATTTTTTTAAATCACTGAATGGGAGAGATTCTGGAAAAAAAATATCTTAAACTCAGTCATTGATAAGCTGAACTTTATACTGCAACCACTTCTGTGTTTACTCATTTGCTGGTTACCAAATGGCTGCCAGGTGAGGGCGCTGTGACAGGTGTGTCAGTATTACTCCTCCCTCACAGGTTGGTGCATTAAGTATTAGTCTTTGCCAGAGACATCTGCAATCAAAATGAAGGAGATCCTGAATCTACACTCCCCCGTATCAGTGTAGCCGTTCTGTGGTTGCACATGCTGGAGCACTATTGCATGTAAATAAAAGCTTATGAAATTGACAAGTGTTTGGTGCATCCTTTTAATCTTTGGATATTTATGTGTGGTAAGAGTGGTAGAGTCTGTGCACTATGATTAAAATGCATTTTTTTTATGTCTTGCTATGCTTTACAGTAAAAACAAATAATTTGGTGTGTAATTTACTTTTACAGATGTGGCAACTTAGTTTTAAATCCACTCTTGTTGGAATAAAGTCACCACTACCACCACTAATCTTAATTAAGTCTCCCACTGGTGGATTTTAGAAAAAAATAAAAATAAATCGGAGCCTCAAAAAACATGTTTGTGACTGAGTTCAAGTGCCATCTAGTGGAGCAAGAAACGCACACAGTTCTTCAGTTGGCAGCAAATACAAATGTCTCCTTATAAACTTTATTAATCAATTTTGTATTTACAAATACATACATAATCTAACAATTCTGATATGAAACATTGGTATTTACAAAATAGCTCTTGGGAAAAAAAAAAAGATTCTTTACAGTACAACCTTATATAAGTTAGTAAATAACATTGGTAGGTAACTGCAGGTTTCTGACAACCCACAAATCATTGAATTCAAGCTCTAAACATAAATTTTGTTTTACTACCAAACAGTCGGTTTAACCAACAAAGAGTTTTAAAGGACTACATTTTCATGTCACCTTAAAGTCAAACGATTTTGGAAATATTACAAATTATAACGTTGACATCATACGTATGTCAAAAGGAACAAATTTGAGATTGAAACTGTTTGAACATGTAAACAATCGTACAGACATGGTGTCATTCCACCTTTGAAACCGTCATCAGATGCTTCACCACCACTTTCTGATCTTGAACATTTAGAGAAACAATAAATCTCAAACCGAGACTCTTCACTTCAGAACACCAGTCCATCATAGTGCAGCAGGGCCTCTCCTCACACGGCTGAGCTCCCGTCGTGGCCCAGAATGTGGCTGATGTTGTGGGCAGGACGGTTGGGCTGCTTCCCAGAGTCAGCAGCCGAGGTGTTGGAGAGAGACAGCAGGGGAGACATTGGCATGGCCGAACCATCAGTGGGCATGCCTGTGGCGATCTCGGGGAAAAGGGAGGTGAGGCTGAAGTTGGATATGTGTGGGGTGATTCCAGATGAGTTGGCAATGGGCATAGGGGGCATATCTGGAAGCAAGGGGAAGCTGGCCTGTCCGAACCCCACAGGGCGAGGCGGGGAGAGGATAGAGCCGAAGCGGTTGTTGAGTGGAGGAGCGCTGCCCTTGTCGGCACTTGGGCTGGTAAACATTTGGTTGGGAAAGTACTGGAGGGTGACGTCACTGGGGAGGCTGGGGTGAGCAGCTGGAGAGTAAGAAGGGTAGAAGGAGGGTAAAGTGTTTTGTGGCTCCACAGGCAGAAGGGAGGGCGTACGGGAGGTGTTGGGCTGGCTGACTGGGGGGATGAATGTGGAGTTAGCATTGATGGGAGGTGGAGGATTCATCCCTCCCTCTGGAATAAAGGGGAAACCAAAGTTCTGTGTTAGGTGTTGGTCAGGAACCAGGTTGTTGTCGCTAGGGACCTGAGCATTATCCGCCATAAAGCGTACGATAGTGCTGCGTCGTGCCTCTCCTCCGGTCTGCGGTCTGCTCAGCAGCACCCCTCCACCCGACGGTAGAGGCAGGTGGCCGTCAGGCTCAAAGGGGTTGCTCTGTCTCAGAGTACCTGATCGAGGCCGGTCACCAGGCCTCAGCTTGGTGGGCTGAGTGTCTCGGGCGATGTGTCGTGAGTGCTGGCTCACAGCAGTGGGTGGTCTGGAGGGGGCTGAGGAGCGGCCTGGCTCAGAGTTACTGTGTGGGGTTGGAGGGTGGGGGAGACCTGTGCGTACACCTGGGCCTCCATGCATATTACTGCTGACCTGAGAAATATGGCCCTTGTTGCCCTCTCCAAGCCGCATCGCTGGGGCCTTCTGTGTCTGGGGCACACTGGGGCTGGAGGCCTTAGCCTGTATGTCTCCTGAAGAGCTTCCAGGCACACAGCTGTACTCCATGCTGACCGGGGGACAGCACTGCACCGCCCGCTGGTGGTTGCTCTGATCAGGCAGGTGGGGCGAAAGAAGGCTCTGCATGAAACTCTGGTGACAACCTTCCTGATCCCGGGGGAGGCCGACTTGAACTCCCTGTGAGCCGGGATGAACTGCACTGTAGCGGTTACGACCATCTGGTGGAGGGCCAACACCCATCCGGAACCCGCCTTGCTGCTGCCCCTGAGGGCCCCTCTGGGAGGACGGCACTGACTTTGGGGCCATGTCACTCCCACGAGACACCTGAGCCTCAAAGCCACCAAGCTGATGTACTCCTCCTCCCATGATCTTGAATGGCGGACACTCTGAGACCCGCTGAACATCAGCAGATCCTGGATGGTCAGAGGGCAAGCGGTTCTGTGGGTTGTGTGCAATGCTGGCCTTCCCTCGCGATGTGTCCAGATAACCGCGGAGGTCTGGCTCCTGTGTGGCACCGCGGCCAGGCTGAAGGTGGAGACCCATGCGCTGTTGCTGTTCACCACTAGTGGAACTTTTGCCGATGAGCGCCTCGGCAGAGTAGCTGGAAAACGCGGTGGCGTTCCTGCCGCGACGGAGCGCAGGCCAGGTCGGACGACCGGGACACGGGGTTGCTGGGAGGAGGGATGAGCTGCTGCTCCAGAGTCCTAGTGCTCATCATCCTCTGCATAGAGTTATGGTCTTGACCAGGCTGACGGAAAGGAAAAAAATACCAAATGTTATTTTCGAACAAAAGTCTTATAATTATTCAATATAAATTATTATTAATCGCCATTTGTTCCGATCAGCTCAAAGACATTTATATATATATATATATATATATATATATATATATATATATATATATAAAAATGTATTATCTTATTTTAACTGGGAAGACATTAATAATTGTGTGTCACTTCAAATGTCCCTTTCTTAACTGCGTTTATGGGGGATGGGATGCTTTTTCACTGCAAGGCCCAGAAGAGAAAAAAGCTCCTAGGCAAGCTTTTGTTTTTGTTTTCAGGATTCTTTTTCGCTGTGGCAGTGTAGATGTGGCGTGCTGTGGTGGTTTGTTGTAACTGGATCTTTGTAATTTACCAACCGGTCGCAAAAAATACCAGCATACCAAAACATTTCTAACCCATTTGACTGCACTGGCAGAAATGTCACACCTGAGGAAGTGATTATGAATCCTGTAATCATAATTAAATACAAATTGCCCTCACAAGTTCCTAGTGTTTAGTACACGCACACATACAAAATCAAGCCACATATTGCAAATAAATTGGTTGGTCCCACAATCAAATTTAACAACAAGTAATTTTAGCACCGACAACCACAGGTGCCACTGTACTCAACTTTCCGGTTTCATCAAAATCGTCGTATTATCCTCCATCTATCCCATTTATGTGACACCAACCTTAAGATGCTCCTGCTGGGACAGGTGGCTGCTGTGGTGAGCCCTGGATCCAGCTGACTGGGCCTCACAACTCTTCTCCTGGTGTCTAAAGTGCTGCTGTTGCTGTTGCTGCTGCTGCTGCTGCTGCTGCTGCTGGATCTGCTGCTGTAGATGCTGCTGGTGTCTGGAGTGGGAGCTCTGCTGCTGCTGTAACTGCTGCTGCTGCTGTTGGTGTTGTTGATGCTGCGTCTGTGGCTGCTGTTGATGTGTTTGCTGTTGGTGCTGCTGGGGATGGGACTGTTGGTGTTGTGTCGGCTGTTGATGCTGCTGCGATTGTTGGTGAGACTGTTGTTGATGCTGCTGCGTCTGCTGTGTGTGGGGTTGATGCTGCGTCTGTTGTTGTTGATGCGAGTGCTGCTGCTGCTGCTGCTGAACTCCAGACTTCTCCAGGTGGTGCTGCTTCTGTTGCAGGCCAGCAGGGGAACCAGTCTGACTGACTCTCACTAGCCCTCGCTTCTTCTGCACATGCTGCTGCTGCTCCTGCTGCTGCTGCTGCTGCTGCTGCTGAAGCGCCCTCTGGTGTAGCGAGTGGCGCTGTGCAGGGTCAGGCTGCGTCAGGTGGTGTTGCAAATGATACAGGTGGTGTCTCTGTTGCTCCTGCTGCTGCTGTTTCATGTACAGGTTTCCTCCCAGGTGCTGGCCGGGCTGGGTTGCAGCATGCTGTGGATGACCCTGGGGCAGATGCAGCACACCTGGCTGGTTCTGTTCAAGGGATCCTTGAGGAGGGCAGTGTCCATCTGTGGGCCGAACAACCGGGCTCATGAAAGAGTTTGTGGAGAAGAGGGGGCCTCCACTTTCTGAATTAATCCTTGTCATGACAGCTGGTGAAGTGGGGGGCAGCTGTCCCACCATCATCTGGCTGTGGTCTGGTACTTTCAGGTCCATATGGCTGACAGTTGTAGCTGACGGAGGGCAGGGCTTGGGCCGTTTTCCAGTGTTAAGCATCACCTCCTCCTGGGCCTGCCGTTTGGAGATGATCTTCACTTGTCGCTCGCCTACACCAACTCCAGCCTGAGCCCTCATTAATGCAGACTTTAAGGGGGTGTACTCATTCAGTTGGGCTGCACCTGAGCAGGGTGAGAGGGTGTTGTTTGGGGGTTGGGATATGTGGGCCGAGCTGCCTACAGGTGAGGGAACTGAACCCTGTTGGACAGCAAGACTGGGAGAGCCCGGGTAGGGTTGCTGACTGGAGCTGGGCCGGATCAGGTTGTTGACGCTGAGGCTGGCCACGGTGCCGCTCTGGGACGAGCTCTGAGACTGGACCTGAGGGAGAGACTGAGACTGGGAGTATGAGATGTTTTGTGGATGTCTGCTTCCATTGGGTCCTTCCCCAGCCTGTCCTCTGACGGATACCTGGACAGGGGGTTTAACCGTCACTGTGTCCATGGGTTTAGTCACTTTTGCATGCTGTCCAGTTGAGCCCCTTTCTTTATTGTTAGACACTGTTGGGGCTTTCGGGGGCTCCCATGTGGCTGCGGCGGAGTTTGTTGAAGCAGTGTTCCCGGAGCAGCTTCCACTCCGCCTTCCTGGACTGTCCTGCTCTAGCATGGCCAAGGCCAGCATTTCTGCCTGCTCAGATGTGAATGTAAATGTTCCAAAGGAGCCAGACGAGTGGCCCTGGGGAAGCATGGAGGCCACGGAGAACCCTCTGCCTCCTCCAGCTCCTGAAGACATGGGAGAATCCGTCTGTCTGCTGGATGTCATAGGTTGCTCTATAGTTTGATCGTCAAGGTTAGTGTACACCTGTTGAGATAGGGCAAAGTCCTTTCTAGAGGGAGTGCCAGAAGCCGCTGCCATCAAGCTGTCTTTCTCTGCTGCTGTGGAGTGTCTCTCTACCTGAGCCTCCCTTTCTCTACGAGGGGGCTGGGGTGGTTTGACTTCAGCAGGATGACAGGATGTTGGGTGGGGAATATTCACATCAGTCTGCTGTGCTGGAGCTCTACTGGTAGTGACCCTTTTCCTAAACTCTGAGCTTGTTGTAGGGGCAGAGCTGTAGGCTGCAGAAAAGGTTGCCGCAGGTGAGGAGAGCGCCACAGTTGTGGACAACAAGGGTACAGTGGTGGGCTGTGACTGAGGTTTATTACAGGGCAGAGGATCTTGGGTATTAGATACCTGGTGGGAGCAACATACTGAAGTTGGTTGGGTAGCCTGATTTAAAGATACTGGTGCAGTTGCCAGGATACTGCTGGTGCAGACTGGAGTCAGGCACGCGGTAGAAACAGTGGTGGGAGTGTACAGAGTCTCAGTGGCACCTTCAGAACTGACCACAGATTTGCTCTGTTTAGAAACAGAAGTGGTGGCAGCTGACTTACTTTGTGTTGTGCTAGTTGCTGAACTGCTGGTTGGCTGTTTAACCTCAGGAACTAAGAGTTTGGTTAAAGCTGAGTTGTTTCCAGAAACTATGGCTGGTTTACTCTCAATGGCCACAGCTGCACTGACTGTTGGCTTGACCGATGTGGCATTGACAGTAGTAACTGCAGTCGCCACACCCCCACCGAGTACAACATCAGTCTGAGTTGCACTGACAGAGCTTTTGCTTTGTGGATGGGGCGGCCTAAATACAGATGACTCACTAGATGAACTACACACAATCGTTATCTGAGTGTTTTGTGTAGAGGTGATATTCCCTACAGCTTCTCTACCATGTGTAGTTGTGACAGCCGTGGTACAAGTGGGGTGAATGTCTATGACTTTTACAGTTGAGGACTGTAAAACTTCAGATACTGAAACTTGAACTGTCTGACTTTCTCCTGCAGCAACCACTGGCTTGGCTGAAACGGCAACAACAGGTGGTGCTTCACTGAGCCCTTTCTTTTTGGCTGGTTTAGTCCTTTTGGCTGTCGCCCTCTTTGTATTCAAAGTTGTGCGAATCCTCTTTCCTCGACTCTTAGAGGCATTACTCACCAGCCCTGATTTGACTGGGTTGATGGAAGGGAGATGTAGCTGTCGGGCAGGTAGAGTAAGTGGGGTTCCAGGGGCGGATGCCGGAGCAGGAGGCTGCTGCTGCTGCTGGACTACTGATAAAGGAGCAGCTGGAAGCTGACCATTGTTCTGGCTAGAAATGGTAAGGGGAAGGCCCTGAGAGATGCTCTGATTGAGGCTGCTGAGTGCACCTAAACTGTTGAGGGCCACATTGGTAGTTGGTTCCTCAGTGGTGGTGGGCTGGACCAGCTGGAGTGTACTCTGGCCAGCATGGGAGCTGGATTTATCAGAGGTCTTCATGGGCTGCAAAGCAAACACCTGTCCATTTACAGTGATAGTCTGTGGGGTTGTAGGAACCGGCGGGGAAGAGGAGGCCTGTGTGACCTGAAGGGGATGGTTCACATGAGGCTGAACAGGGCGTGGGAGAATGTGCACCAGTTGCTTTCCCCCAACACTCTGTAAAGAAGTGGCAGATGTTGAACTACTGGTTGCAGATATTTGAGTGGACACAACAGATACTGCAGTGGGCACAGCAGCAGGCACCATGGCAACCTGGGGATTCTGGGGGGCAGGTGCAACCTGATTGGGTGCCTGGATGATTACAATATGCTGACACGGTGGCTGATTTGTTATTTCCTCCCTTACAACAGACTGGGTTGAGCAGGAACTGGCCTGCTGCAGGAAAACCACACTTGGGTTGTTAGTGTTCTGTTGGGCCGTTACACCTGAGGCTGTCCCTCCAGCTGGGTTTACCTGCAGCACCTGCATGGTCTGAAGGAGGGGCAGCACAGTGGCCTGTGGCTGGGGCACCAGGGCTGGCTGTGGGATGGGTTGAGGCTGAGGAATGAGTGAGGTCGGAGGATGGGGAACCAATGACGCTGGTTTAAGTACAGCAGGCTGTGGCGGCACGACAGCTGAGTGGGCCACCAGACCAGACTGGGGTACTATGGCTGACTGGGAGAGAACAGCACACTGTGGTTGGGGGGCTAAAACAGGCTGAGGCTTTGCCTGGTTCAAGATTGCTGGCCGTAGCTGGGGTGGTCTCTGAAAGGGTTGCGCTTGAATGTGTGCTGTGATGGGTGCTTGCTGTACAGGCACACGGGGTTGCATCTGTATTTGAATAGGCTGAACAGAGGGTTTGTTGCCCATTGGGCACACAGTCACCTGCTGGACAGTCTGGGTGGTGTTGATGACCTCTGGGGCGGAGAGACTCTGGCAGACTGGCTGCACTGTGTTTCCCGCCATCTGCAGCGTTGTCCAGGTTGTCTGTGTGCTGCCTGCCGCCCCGGCCCTAAGAAGGGCTTGGCTGTTGTTGATAGCAGTGTAACTTACAGTCCTGATGGCAGTGTCCTGTGTAGGCCAAGAGCAAACTTCTGATGTTGCTGCTCTGGATGTGGCTACAGCGAGTGTGGTCAGATTGGACACAGGCTGTGCATGGCTTTCAGCGGGGTACTGTGACGCTGAAGTGGCTGCTATGGTAAGGGTCTGGACTGGGGCGGCAGGCTGTGGATGTTGGGCAAGGGCTGTGGTGGCTGCTGGGATCTGGAGGGTGATGTAAGACACAGAGGGTGGTAGAGTGGGGGCTACAGCCGGTGACTCGACCACACACTGCTCTATCATTCTCAGGCCTGGTGTAGACTGGTTGGGTGTGGCAGTTGATCCAGGGAGAAGTGTAGGGGCGGAAGAGGAGGTATTAACTTGCAACAGGGCTCCATTAACTCTCAACCGGGCACTGATCTCAGAAGGGGGCTGAAGAAGTAATGTTTCAGAAGGCTGTTTTGATGGGCTTGTCTCCTTTCCTGCTGGGCACTTTACATTGCCATTGGAGTAGACGACGATCCCTTTTGGGAGTTGGTGAGTGGGGGTCACCTTTGCCACCTTGGTGCAACGCTGTTTGCCCTTCCAGTGAATTGTGGGGTCTTCTAGAATGTTAATATCGTGGGCATTGAGGAGCTCGATGTAGTGAGCACTCTCCCTCCTCAGCTCTTCCATCTGACGCCGCAGTCGACGGATCTCCTCAGCTGCACACAGACCAAGCACACATATTATGGATCTAGTATACCATAACTTCAAGTATAAATACAACTATAAGCAAATCAAGGTGTGCACTATTGTAAAAACAAGAGCTTTACAATTATTAAACTTCACCTTGGACTTTATCTCCTCCTTCCAGAAGCAATGTATCATTTTGTTTCTTCAGTTCAGTGATGTAACGAAAGGCCTGATCCAGGATCATGTTCTTACTCTATAGATGAGGGAATATCAAAACATAACGCAGTTAACAGGCCTGTGCAGACACTTATTTGACCATAACATTGTAATGATAAGGCAAAACAGTCACGCCAGATTGTCTCTTACCTGTTTAAGTGCCTTAGAACAGGGGAGAAGATTACCAATGCGGTTAATCCCAGCATTAATCTTCTCTTTTCTGTGTCTCTCAACTATATGGAGAAGAGACAACACATTAATGTCCAGTTACACTTATAGTGACCACCAATAAAAGAAACCATCAACTAAGCAGCAAGGTCTGACCAGAAGCTTGAAACAGGAGATATTATTTCACCTGCATTGTGAGATTCTTTGTTTTTCTTCTTTCTGCAACAAAAAAAAGAAGATTAAAACATTATTATTCCACTTATGTAAATATGAATCAAAGTGCATCTACTTATATTTTGGTTACAGAGAGCAGATATGTCAAACATCCTTACTTGGGTTTACGACCAGGTGTCTGAGTTTCAGTCATCTCTGGCATCCTGTCTAAACAGTTGCCTGTAGGATGAGGTACCAGTCAAAACATTTAACACTTGGACCTTAAATCCCTCCCGTGACCGTCCTGCAATGAGCACATGAACACAGAGGATGCATTGTGATTAAGTATGATGACACCACACTGTATAACAAATCATTCAGATGCATTCATCCAGCAGTAACGTTGTCCTGTATATATATATAAGACATTGTCAAACTACACTGAGCTTCTAACGTGACTACAACTAGGTTAGATGCTAACAAGCTGGTGTTGATTAACCTAGCTTTAAAGCTAACCTAAACTAATTGACCTGCTATTACTGCATTATTACAGCATGTTTCACGAGTTGCACACAGTTGTGAGTCCTGGTTTATGCTGTTGACAATGTGTATTACTATCCCGTCACTTAACGTTAACTAGCAAGAAAGCAGCAACCTGAGCAAGTGCCTATGAAGCTATCTTTCTGCTAGCTAACAGGCTAATAGCTAGCTTACTATACCGTTACCGACATGATCATTAAGCAGATTACTGTCGTGTTTCCTGGCGTGCCTGCTGATAAACGCTGCTCATGGCTGGTAGTTTCCACTCACCTCAAGTCTCCGCATGTTTGAGACTGTCTGTCGCTGAGAGCACTTTGGGATTGAAGGCTAACTGTTAGCTAGCAAAGCATTAAACTCAACTCATTTCTCAAAACAATCTAGATACACCTAACCTAGTGCAGAAAGGGGCGGGCCCTCGAGGAGCTGACAGCCAATAGCATTCGAGCTGGGGGAGTTTTCAGCCAATCATGACAGGCACCCTGGGATATATATATATGTTATATATATATATTTTTTTTCTATTCAGTGTTTTAAAATTAATTTTCAATCATAATTAATTGTGAATTCAAGTAAAAATTCGAAAGAATACAAATTAGTAAAAAAAGACAATTAGTAAAACATTTACTGCAAATAGTAATTCCTTTATTTAGACGTTAAAAAGTCTTACAATATAGAGCTCCAGAAAAGATAAAATTCTTCAAAGAAAGGAAAAACATGCTTATACTACAGTGGAGAGGACACAGTTCTCCTTGCATGCAGAGGGGACAGAGCTTCCTCTGGGTAGAGCACTGTTCAAGAGACCATACCAAAACTGCCAAACTATCAGACGAGCTTCAGAACACAATGGTGTGTTTAACAGAAGCTGACTGAGGCAGGTAGTTATAGAAGACCAAATCTGAAAGGTGGCTACATAAAGGTGCCCAAGGTGTTTAAGGTAATATGTCTCAAAACACTTCAATGTGTTTAGAGACATATCCTCACACACCTTCATTATACTACCGAAAATAATGCCCAAATCCAATTCCAAACAGTCTGTTACAATTCAGACATCAAGACTATGTGGAGTGCCCTTCTCAGAAACACATTCAATACAATATTTAGTTTGTTTCTCTCATTCTTTAATATTTAAACTCTTAGTAGTAAACCCAGGAGAACCTCTGAACCATTTGCCATTTCAATGTAAAAAACAAAACTTACAGTTGAAGGGGAATTAAATTAACAGGGTGGAAAATAAAGTCATTCACAAATTATGAGTGGTGACCACGTCTTCCCACCACCTCAAAACCGTTCAGCCTTCTTTACACCCGAACTGAGGGGATACATTTCTGCTTTTCCCCTCTGGTCATGACATATGAACAAGCTGGTCAGACTAGTTTACCATAATTCCCAAGGTTCAGGTGGTGAGGGAATAGAGTTGTGACTGTTCCACGTTACAACTCAAAGTGTCACTCCAAGCTGACCAGCTGGTACTTGTGTGTCAGTGATGGTCTTTCAAACACTTTTACAGCTTCTAACCAACTGTTTTCTTTTGCTCAACAGTAACAATATGTCCCCATTAGCTTTATAACCGCGTAAAAACAACTCAAACACAAACAGTATGATTTGAAAACACCACACCCTCCCCCAAGTCTAAAACTGTCTTAAATTGGCAACTTTGTCAAATCGGAGCACTTTTGAATAATGAGATTTTTGTCGTTTTCAATTATCTGTAGGAGGAAAGGGAGCAATAAAATATGCAAAAACAGAAGGGACCCCTTTGCAAAATAAATGCAGCATTTTTTGTACTTTAAATTTGTTTTTTCTCTTTTTGCGTCCTTTGAAGAAAGTGTTGAATGTGTCGACCCTCAGGCATTTGTCACAGTTCTGTTTCTGTGGAGGCTGGCACAACTGTGCTCTTTCCAAACGCTGTGCCCCTACTCTGCCTTCTGAAGCTCTCCGGTGGGCGGTGCACATGGGCTGCGCAGACTCTTCTGCAACACATGGGCATCTGCGGGCTCTATCCTCTTGTAGTAATTCTTTTTTGTTTCGATGATCTCAAAGCCAAACTTCTGGTAAAAGTGAATGGCTGATTCATTGCTGATCTGCACATGACTGTTGAGAGGGAAAGGAGAAATTTAGTTAGTGGTAGAAGAGTTTGAGGAATTGCTCAACAAGTAACAATGCAATGAAATGATTTGTATTACTAGGGCTGGAAGAATCAGTCAATTCAATTAGTTTCAGTAAAAGAAGATCAAATTTATCTACGTTGAAAAATATTCGCTTAAAGATTTTTTTGAAGAATCAACTAAAGCTGTAATGGCATCTCCTCATACACCTTCTGCAATTAGAGACTCACAGGTAAATGTTGTCAAAAGTGCCATCCTTCTCACAGATGTTTAGCACATGATTCAGCATCTTTGTACCTGGAAAGACAAAAGATAAAAGGCAAAGTTTTAGAAACAAAACACTGCAACAAAGCACTGCAGCATCTTCTAAAAATGAAGAGTTGCTTACCAATTCCAAGTCTACGGTAGGGTGCTAGACAGCCGAGTGTCATGATGTACAGTCTCTTCTGGTTCTGAGAGTGGTCCACTCTGCAGCACACAGCACCCACTGCAATGTCATTGAAGTATGCTGCAAGAGAAAGAGGACTACAACTTCACAGACAGACATGAATGTATTCCTTACTTCCTTCCATCTGAAGGAACAATGATTGATAGACTGCAGAGAATGAGGAAATGAAAGGTTTTCATGATAACATAATTTGATTAGGTCTATAAAATAGATATGTAATAAAATGTTGTAAGTTATTTGAGAGTAAGCTACATAAGTGATGTTTCTTACCTAGCTTTGCAAGCTCTCCAACTTCCAATACATCTTTGTAAAACTTGTCATTGTAGCTGACAGGGAAGATGACCTGGTTCAGGCGTTTCAGCTGCTTTATGTTGTGGGGCGTAACATCCCCCAGCTCGATCCGGCTACTGGAACAAGAGCAAAACGGTCACATGGCTGGCAATATGTACACAGTTGTGAATCAAATGCAATTGGCAAATTTGAGATCTAGCTTTATACTGTTGAGTGCTTGAATTTTTTTTTCTAAACCAACCACTTAAATGCAGTTGCTTTTATGACTAAACACAATTAATGCGATATCAAAAACAAAGATAAATCAATTACTCTAGTCAATCAACAAAATATTTGGCCATTTAGATAATACCTCGAACAAGTTGCTTAACATTATCGGGCTGATCATAAAGCTGCAGCCCCTGTGTAAGTTAATCCCCAAAGTAAAATCAAATGTCACACAGTTGTCTTTCAAAAAAAAAAGAAACACAGATACCTGAAGCTCATGATTTAGATATCCATGCTTAAAATATTTACTCAGACATGGATATGGCACCTGCTGGATAACCTGAGGATGTGTGTGTTAGTGTCAAAGAAGGTGACTCTGCAGCTTGTTGATAGAGGGGTTCAGTGTGGTATTTATAGGAGACAACACATCCAAAAAACAGCTGTTGGTCACGTGTGCTGTTCATCATCCAGAGCCAGCATCAGAACTTCACACAGTAACGTCTCAGTCCCTGACACAGGCTGGCCAACACAAGCGTGCTGTGCCAATGACTCTGTTAAATTACTTTGTTAAGTTATCCAAACTGGAGTTGAGCTGTTGTCGACTTAAAGCGATGTATCTGAGATGCATGGTCTGCCTGTTCAGCCTTAACTTAGCAAAGTGGGTTTCCTGACTCAGCTCCCAGTAGCAGCTAGCTCGTTAGCATTGAGTTACCCCGGCTACGTGACCCCTCACACGGCTTACATATTCATGACACAGCGGTGTCGGTGACCGCGCTGTGTATTGTATCGTTTGTCCTCCACGTAAATAGAAGTAGCTTAGCACGCTAGCTAACCTCTCCGTCTCCTCCCCTTGCAGAAAAAAGAAACTTTACTCGTGCTAAGCTACTTATCCGTGACTCAAAAGCTTACACTCACCCTTTCATTGTAAACTGGTAATGTCCCTTATGTTCGATAAGGAGGAACTTTGGAGTTGTTTCAGGTAAAAAAGGAGGGATTGTGACAGAGTTGGGGTCGGGGATGCCTCCCGTGTTACCCTCCACATGTAGCTAGTCGCGGTGGTTGCAGTTAGCTTAGCAGCCGACTGTGTGGAGACTGTCAACCCTGACCCCCGCATGCGCAGAAGCGCCGCTGCGTATTCCAGCGGGAGGTTTGTCTCCCTCAATGTGGTCTCTCAGGATGTCTGCTGTGACGTCAGACAAGAGGCCGATGTTTAGTGACGTTACAGTATATAAAATACTTTGGGTAATGCCGTATTTGTGTTGAATAATTATATTGTTTTGTGTAAGAGGAGGTTAGAGTTAGCAGGGGTCATGTTTGGGATGATGTTCTGCCATTGATAGCGAACGAGGCGGGATTGGTGGATTTGTCGGAAACCTGAGCGGAAGCCCAGCCTCTCAGGCTAGACTCAGGGCACAAATTATATATATTACACATTTATGCATATACTTTAATTTAGGAGATTTCTTTACTTTTGCAAAATAAATTAAAAAAGTAAATGCTTTTTAATACACTGTCACAATTCTTTTTTTTAAAGATATATACCTTGCCAAACAAAACCACACAACTTTAGAGGTTTATCAATAAATACAATTCTTGACTATAGCACATTTATTTCCTTTAACATGGTCACAATTTAGATTGTGTTGTAAGAGAGAAACATGTTCGTATATAGTCTATAAAAGAGACTTAGATATGGAGAACATGTGGTAAATAATAGGTCACAGCAATTTGTGATGGCGCCTCCATTTTGGCTCAAACGTTGCTGAAAAGATACTCAGCATTTAAGGACTATGCCCATATTATATATATATATATATATATATATATATATATATATATATATATATATATATATATATATATATATATATATATATATATATATATATATATATATAGTGTTTGTGTGTGTGTCTACATATATAAATATATAAGATGTAATAAAAGGTGAAAGTGTAATAATGAAAAATAAAAAGCCATCCACCTTTGATGGATAGAAATAATAATATACTAATATTATATATTATATAGGTTGTCATTTCCAGATCTGGACCAGACTGACGGTCTCATAAATAGAGTCTTTTGACTTAATTTATACGGACAACGTTCAACACTTGTAAACGCTTTACGGCAGCTCACGGGGCGGATCCAAAATGGCGGCAGTTGCAGTGGCCCAGCAGTAAAACCGAGCAGCCAGTGAATGAAGTCAGCTGATCGCAGTCTGCTGTCACGCAGTGAGCAGTCGTCGTTTCTCTTCCTCAGACAGCAAAGCAACGCTTCACCACCGGACGGTAACTATTGTGTTGTGTTCCTAAAATGATAAACGTACATTGGCTGTGTTGTGTGTGTTGATAATGAAATTATTTTGTTATTACGTTGCGTGAAAACGGTGATGTTGGAGCAGGCCGAGAGACCAGCATAGTCGTCTTCATAACATAAGGACATGTTATGAATATGTTGTCTGATGTTGCTTTCTGTGTTAAAACAAAGTGGGATTGAGTTTAAATGACAGACATATATAACTCTGCTTGCTACCCAGTGTAGGCTGCATGGTTTACAGTATACAGGCCTCCAGCTATTTATTATGCAACTCAATCTTTAATATCACTTAGAATAAACAATCTAATATTGATGAGTTTCATGCGATCAGCAACCTGCACTGAAGGGTTTTTGCAATTAACGTCAGTGTGTCAGGATGTGGTGCGAAGTCATCTCACATACATGTTACATTTCTGACCCTATTCTGCACAGATCATACTAACATACACATGGCTTTTCTCAGTGTTGTTGTCCTGTTTTTTTTTAGCTCAAATATACAGTAATAATGAAATAAAAGTCTGCCTTCAGACACAAAGGTACAGTAAACGTGTCTATGTCTGGATTACAAGATGTTTCACCTTTTTAAGATGATATTTGTTGACCATTCCCACCTGTCTTTACTACCCAGCACAAGTTAGCCAACATGACATCTCAGATCAGGGGTATAATAATGAAGGGTTCATTATCTTAAACATATGCTCCATGCCAGGATTGTAGTCAGGGGGACGACGACATTTCACCAGTGTGTCCAAATACTAATCATACTTTTTACTTCCCAGTTTTGCACCATGCTAGTTTTCCACTTCCTTAAAGAGACTCATACAGACAAGAGCAGCTAGTCATGTGCCAGGATCATATGATCAACTGTGATGTCTGTTGTAGGACTATTACAAGAGGATCTGACTAACTGCTTGTTAAGGGACTTGTAACAAATATTGTTATATTATTGTCATAAAGGTTTTTTTTTTTCAAGGTTTACATCCATATTTAATCAAGCAGGCAGAGAGTTGTCTGTGATAATATGTGAATTAATCATCAGAATAATAGTCATTATCTTCTCACTGTGTTCTGCTCCTTGGAGGCTCTTGATGTTTTAATTGTTGAAGTTTACCTGGAAAAGATGAAGGTGTGCTTTGTTTGCTTTTGACATGAGAAACACATGATTGCCAATTGTAAGCAAATTTTGTTTTTCCTTTTAAAAATGGTGCTTTAGAAAAATGGAGTGAAGCCTTTCTTGTCATTCTTGTAATTCCTGCATTGACCCGTTGGTGGAGCTGCTAAATTCCTGCACAGATGGATTAAGCAGCCGAGCGTAAACAGGAAGATCTGTACATCACTGGGAAGGACAAGAAAAGGGCATGGATGTAGAGGACTGTATGTGTGATACGATTGTCAGATAGATAAAGAAAATTACCCAATTTAAGTAGTATGAGTATAAGACTGGGTCTGCTGTGTGTGTGTGATGCACACAGTGTATTGCAGATAAGAGCATCTGCAGTCCGCTCTCTGTGGGGATGGGGCTATGTCACGACTGATGACAGCTTGTGTTTATGCTGCTCCGGCATGTAGCTGCAGTTAGTCAGGGTAGTATGTAGCAGATATTTGATGTTAAAAATTACAAAAAATATCAATAAGAGGAGACAGAAGAGTTGTATACAAAGATGCATTTGTAAATCTGTATGAAAAAAGAGCATGTTCAAAATACATACATGTACTGTCTGAACACATGTGAAGGTAATAACCAGGGAACATGCTGCTCCGTGGGATTCCCCTCTAATCTTAGCCTAACACGTCATACTGACTGTACTGCTGCACCTGAAGCGTGTGCAGCCAAGGAGGAGAAGGAGGTGATGGGGATGGCCTAGATCAGGCCCCGTAATGCTGAGAAATACACAGTCCTGAGCAGTGATGTTGCTGTATTTTTTCCCTGCCGGTTTCTATGGTAACAAGGGTGAGGTGACACTACCAAGGTACCAGCAGGGTGCCAATATTTATCTCTGAATTGTTTGATTCTTTTCAATGATTTCTTTCATTTTCTCAGAGAATTATACAAACAAAATGTTTTATGTTCGAGTTGGCATCAGTATTTAAAGCCGTAGAAAGGGATGAACCCTTCTGCATACAGTGATTATCCTGTATGACCACATATAAAGATGTAATTCTCTTCTTATTAAACAGTTCGCTCAGTTCTTAATCAGATTGGTAGCCCTGTGTGGTCTCATATGAAATCAACTGTAAAAGCATTAATCAAAGTGCTCTTACCCACAGTTTCTTTATAGCTGCCAATAAAACGCATCAACAATTAAAATAGACACAGAGGTCATGTTGTTGTTGTTGTTGTTGTTGTTGTTGTTGTTGTTGTTGCAAGTGACCATCGCCCGAGGGGAGGATGGCCTCTTCCTGCAGACTTCTGTTTAATTTTCCTCTTTCCTTTAGTTCTTTGTTGTCTGATGTCTTCCTCACATTATCCTCTCCTCTCTGCTCTGCTTCCAGTTAGCCTAATAATCAGGAGAAGATGGACATGTCCAAGCTGCCCAAGATCAGGGATGAGGAGAAGGAGAGCGAGTTTGGATACGTTCATGGAGTCTCCGGACCAGGTCGGCCACCTAACCCGCATAAACACTGTCATCAATATCAAACTACAGAATTACTAAAGACGCCTTTAAAACAGACATAGGCAATATTTAAGCTGAAACAGTAAATAAAAGCGGACAGACATGTTCAGCTGCTGCTCTTTGATTGTTTAACTTTTATTCAGCTGGATTGTTTACACTGTTTTTTGTTTCCATAGTGGTGACGGCTACAGCCATGGCCGGAGCAGCTATGTACGAGCTGGTCCGTGTCGGCCACAGTGAGCTGGTGGGAGAGATTATCAGGCTGGAGGGCGACATGGCCACCATCCAGGTCTACGAGGAGACGTGTATCCTTTTCAACGCATGGCTAACAATTCCCTGTCTTTACGTGATGTCACAGCTGTCATGTTGATCCATTGTATGGCTGCGATTAAGCCATCAGTTTGAGTCAGTCAGGGCCAAAAATGATACATGTGAAAATAGAAGTGATGAAAATGTTGTATTTTGAAATTGAATGTATTTATTATTAGCTCTATAAGAATGAGAAGATATAAAGAAATGAAAATTGAATACACAATACTTGTCATGCAATACAACAAAATCTTTAAAAAAAATCATAGTACATAATTAAGAAGATATCTTCATTCTAAAGCGTGAAGGAAGCCGACATGGAAAGGAAACATAAATGTGTTGTGACTAATGTTGCAGTTTTACACTCTGATGCATAGGAGTCTCTTTGCTAAATTATGTAAAAGTTTATATCAGAAGTATTCCAACATTTGCGTCCAAAAATTTCTCCTGAGCCTGAATCCAGCCGGTGTGTCTGTAGGAGACCCTGTGTTGCGGACGGGGAAACCCCTTTCTGTGGAGTTGGGTCCAGGAATCATGGGCTCCATCTTTGATGGTATCCAGCGACCACTAAAGGACATCAATGACATCACACAGAGCATCTACATCCCCAGAGGTGTAAACATCGGAGCCCTGAACCGAGACCTCAAGTGGGAGTTTACTCCCGTCAAGAGCCTGCGGGTGTGTGTCTGTGCAGCTTCAAACCTTCAGCTTTGCATGTTTGAATTATCTGGTTTATGACAGCTTTCCTTTTTTAATTTTTTTTTTATCACTGTTAGGTCGGCAGTCACATCACAGGAGGAGACATCTATGGCGTGGTGTACGAGAACTCCCTCATCAAGCACAAGATCATGCTGCCTCCCAGAAACAGAGGCACTGTGACCTACGTGGCTCCACCTGGAAACTACGACGTCTCCGTGAGTTCACCAACACCTCCATCTACCAGCTGTGCTTTTTTTGCCTGTTAGATGTTGCTTGGTGTTGATGGTGTGTGTGTCTCTGTGTCAGGACGTGGTGATGGAGCTGGAGTTTGAGGGGGTGAAGGAGAAGTTCACCATGGTGCAGGTGTGGCCCGTCAGACAAATTCGACCCGTCACAGAGAAGCTGCCCGCCAATCACCCGCTGCTGACCGGACAGAGAGTGCTGGACGCCCTTTTCCCGTGAGTCTCACATCCTCCTTTTTTAACCTTTTCACTCAAGACATGTTGAAAATGTTTTCCCCACCCCTTACTCACCTCTCTTATCTCTGTGAAGATGTGTGCAGGGAGGAACCACAGCCATCCCAGGAGCCTTCGGCTGTGGAAAGACTGTCATCTCTCAGTCCCTGTCCAAGTACTCCAACAGTGATGTCATCGTCTACGTAGGCTGCGGTGAGCGTGGTAACGAGATGTCAGAAGTACTGCGAGACTTCCCTGAGGTGGGTAGCGATAGCGGTGGCGTTGTATTCAGAGTTTAATGGTGCTCAGAGTGACTGACGGTGTCGTCTGACCAACAGCTGACCATGGAGGTGGACGGGAAGACGGAGAGCATCATGAAGAGAACAGCGCTGGTGGCCAACACCTCCAACATGCCTGTAGCGGCCAGAGAGGCCTCCATCTACACAGGTGAATCACGTACATGTGTTAGAATAAAGAGTCTCGTTCACAGTAGATTCACACACATGAGTAGTGCGTGCTAACTCGGTTTGTTTTGGCAGGAATCACGCTGTCCGAGTACTTCAGAGACATGGGATACAACGTGAGCATGATGGCCGACTCCACCTCCCGTTGGGCCGAGGCTCTCAGGGAGATTTCTGGCCGTCTGGCTGAGATGCCTGCTGGTAAGTTTGGAGTCTCCTGAAGATTATAATAAGAGCTAAAGGCAGATGATATGGGCTATGGGATTTCTGACATCAGGTTCTACCGTTGAAACAGTTCAACAATTAATAAAAAAAATGCAATGAGGCAAAAATGCCAAAAATTCAGTTGCTCCAGGTTATTAAATGTAATTATTTTGAGATTTTCTCAATCTTCTTTGATGGTGAATTGAGTTTTGGGGGGGATTTTGGGACTGTTTGTCAGACAAACAATCTCAGTATGGCCTACTGCAATTTTTAGAAATGCAGGAGATGCAATATTTGTTGAAGGCAATATGTCAAATTTCCATTTTCCCTGAAAGATGATCCCAGTTTCCTGCAGAATCTAATATTGCAGATCATATTGTAATGGCAATATCTGTCAAAAATAATCTCAATTAAATATTTTGACACAAAATTGTTGACACAGATTTTACTTTTTTTTTTGCAATATATAGACTAAAATATTAATCAAAAAATTATTCAATGATGAAAATAATTGTTGGTTGGAGCCCTACATTCAAATTGGCTTCAGTTGCAGTAAAATAAAGTGTATATTGAAGGCTTAATGCTCAGTGTATTAGGTTAAAACTCTAATTAAATAGCTACGTTCATTGATGCTCTTTCCTTCTTCCAAATTGTAAAAGTAAAGTATGTGAATTGGTCTTTAGCTGAAAGCACCACTTGGCTCCTGTTTTCCACTTGTCTTATTGTCTGTCTCTGCCCACAGACAGTGGTTATCCTGCCTACCTGGGCGCCCGTCTGGCCTCCTTCTATGAGCGTGCTGGCAGGGTGAAGTGTCTGGGCAACCCTGAGAGGGAGGGCAGCGTCAGTATTGTAGGAGCGTGAGTACAGCTTTATACCACTAGAGGGAGACATTACTCTGCACATCTTGTTCGTCCTGGAACTAAACTGGTTGTTTCTTTCTCAGTGTGTCGCCTCCTGGTGGTGACTTCTCTGACCCCGTCACTTCAGCCACCCTTGGTATTGTGCAGGTAAATGGTCAAACTCAGATTCTAATAAAGCTTTGTCGATTGAAGGTGCTCAGTTCTTTATTTAATATGTTTCGGTTATTTCCTCCCTCAGGTGTTCTGGGGTTTGGATAAGAAGCTGGCTCAGAGGAAGCACTTCCCTTCAGTGAACTGGCTGATCAGCTACAGCAAATACACTCGTGCTCTGGATGAGTACTACGACAAGCACTTCCCGAGTTTGTGCCCCTGCGTACCAAGGCCAAAGAGATCCTGCAGGAGGAGGAGGACCTGGCTGAGATTGTACAGCTCGTCGGAAAGGTAATTCAGCGTAAAGTCGGCAACAGCGGTTTGATTTTTCTCAGTATGTAACTTCAAAGTAAGACACACGTAGGAAAAAAAAATCACATTTATTCCATATCTGCTTTCTTTCTTTCATTTAAATAATTTTTTTAACAGGCATCACTGGCAGAAACGGATAAAATCACCCTGGAGGTGGCCAAACTGATCAAAGACGACTTCCTGCAGCAGAACGGTTACACACCTTATGACAGGTAGCATCATACCCAACGTAGCATGTTCTAACTCACCTCTAGTCACACTCAGGCTCGGACCAGAGCTCTAATAGTTGTTGGACACCCTGGAGAGAAAGTGGAACTCCACTTTTTTGTGATTTGATCCAAAATGTCTGACTGATTTGTGTCCATCTCCTCAGGTTCTGTCCCTTCTATAAGACAGTGGGCATCCTCTCCAACATGATCTCCTTCTACGACATGGCACGGCACGCAGTGGAGACAACAGCTCAGAGCGACAACAAGATCACTTGGGCCATGATCAAGGAGCACATGGGAGAAATCCTCTACAGGATCAGCTCAATGAAATTTAAGGTGTGTGTGTGTGTGTGTGTGTGTGTGTGTGTGTGTGTGTGTGTGTGTGTGTGTGTGTGTGTGTGTGTGTGTGTGTGTGTGTGTGTGTGTGTGTGTGTGTGTGTGTGTTAATTCAGTGGTTCTTCTTCTTATTAGACTTTCCACATTTAGCTTTTTTTCCTTGTAAATCTGTGGAAGAGTTTTCAAAATCTTAAGACTCATAATCGAAATAAATCAAAGGAAAAAGGGATTTAAAAAAAATAATAAGTTTAAAGCATTCCACATTCTGCAAAGGTCACAATGTAAGAAGTGGAATAGTGCTTTTTAAATGTATGCCACATTTGACTTTTGCCCCATCAACATACAGTATTCTTTATTTTTAATTTGCATAATTAAGTCTGTCTTTACATCAGATGAATAGTCTCCCTGTGCTGATTCTTAAAAGGATTATTTTCCAGCTCGTTGATGTATTGTTTGCTTCAATACACTGACTGCATTTAAGAGTTGTGACAATCACAATAAGGAAGTGGACAGATTAATTGCTTTACCTAGAGAGACCTTGCCAAGGATGTAGCATGGAAAAAAAAAAATGCAAACCAGATAAACCGGCCTTATACAAGAGTGTGGATGTTATCCATTAAAGATGCATAAACAATACATTTAATTAACTAAAAGCGCTGACAGTTTCAAGTTTGTTCATTGTTCCAAGAGGAAGGGGCAGCCTATTTAAAAGCTTTTTTTTATGACATCTCGAGGACACTGTGACGATCATGCACAGAAACTGCTTTTGCTTCCTGTTTTCTGTTCGCGTTGTGAGACTGTGTTTATTTGTTGGTACAGGACCCGGTGAAGGAAGGCGAGGCTAAGATCAAGGCCGAGTACGCTCAGCTAGTGGAGGACATGCAGAACGCCTTCCGCACATTGGAAGAATAGGCTGCCAGCTCTCACAGCCTCTCCGGTTTTCATCTCTGACCCCTCCACTGCAGAATCACATTCCGCCTCCTTGTATCCCCAAAAACCTGCGTGCTCCCCTATGCTCCTTTTGTGAGTGATTGTGTGAGCAAGTGTGTGTGTGTGCAAATTCATGTGGAGGGAAAACGGAGAAAGATGTACTGTATTCATTATTATTTGTTGCCTCATACAGGCGCACTCTGGATCCTCTGCATGGTCGTTGATCGTGTGTTTGTGCGTGTGTGGATTTAATGTGTGTACGAAAGAAGGATCTCTTCCACCCCGTTTCTTCCTTTCTCTGTTTACATGATTCTTTTGTGTGTATCCGTGTTGCTCTTCCTGAAGAGGATTGTTCGGTTGATGTATTGTAATTCATGGACCATCTGTACAGAAGAGTATTGAATATAAATTTAATAAGATCAGCCTATTTATTGCCGGCATTTTGACGTGATGGCTTTGCCGTACTTTTCTTTTAGTTTTTATGGTTGTGCTTCACGCTGTGCGGTGTCGTGTACTTTTGCTGTGTGAATGTGTAAGAGTCAACACTCTGCTGTCCAATACTTTCATGTTACTCCAGAAGAATTAAAACATGTGGAAAAAAAGAAAAACCTTGTGTGTGTGTGTGTGACCTGATTGTTTCTGATGATGCTGTCAGAGCTGCTGAACTGGTCTCTCTGCAGATCCCTCATTCTCCAGCACCCTGCCCTTAATATGCTTTCTTCATAGAAATCATTTTATACACTTTAATTAATGTTTTTTTTTAAAGTTCAAGCTTAATTTAGTGATTCCAATTAATAGAAGTCATCATAAACTATTCTGATTTTTTTTTTTTTTTTTTTAAAACATTGTGTAAATGTCAAATACCTTTTTTAAATAAAATAAAACAAACTGCAGTAGCTTTTTTTCACCTGAATACTTGGAAGACAAAAGTACTTTTAGTGGAATCCACTCCTGAATAAATGAAGGGGAGATGCCATTTTGGAGCCATTGACTAGTTCGGTGAAAACCAATGAGAGTCACGGCTGAGATGACAACTCCCATTAGGTGTGTTCCTCCCAACAGGTGAGATGCACATGCTCAGGGCATCAGAGGCTCCAACGCTGTGTGGGACAAACCGGGACATCTTTGACTTTCTTATTTATGTTATTAACTCGGACACTTGAAGAGAAGAGAAGAGAAGAGAGGAGAAGAGAAGAGAAGAGAAGAGGAGAAGAGAGGAGAGGAGAGGTCCTGGGTCCACTCCGTGCCGGGTAAGTGACAGACAACAACAGTCTGCTGTCTGTCGTTGACCCGCGTGTGGAGACATGTTGGAGTTCAGCTCGTGTGTTCATGTGGCTGTGCGTAGAGGTATTTACACCTACACCTACACCTAGATCTGATAGACGTTTGATCATGTGGGCTTTGTGTGATAAGACTTCTCAGAGATAGTCATGATAGCTCCAATCCGCCGACACGATCTGATAGCACACAAGAAGTTTGGGAATGTATCATATGATGGAAAGTTTCTTAGAATTTGTATAAATGATTTAAACGTTGTGACATTAATCCATTATTTTAAATATATTTTTCCATGTCATATAAGTGCACAAAGGTTTCTGTTCTTTGGAATGACTTGGCTTCTTCCTCCATTTCACACTCCTAGTCAAACAGGTTCTGGAGCAGTGATCATGACTTCCCCTGTGGTGCTGGATATCCTAGTGTCATGACATTTACCTGCCGAGGTTCAGATCATGTTATAGTTCAACTCTCAATTTGTCTTTTTCCAGTCTCTCCTTATGACACTGCTGGAGAGATCATCAACCTGCAGCAGAGTTAAAGAAGTTTCACAGAATAACTTTTTTTCTTTTTCTTTATTTGAGCAGCGCAGCAGAGCAGATGGACCAGATATCCAACCGCTCAGGAGTGGGCAGTGATGATATTACAGATGAGTCGACATCCATGGTGGATGTCAGGTGGAGCTCTGATGAAGAGGTAAAAAAATAAAATAAAAAAACAACAACACTGTCCAAATTAACACAAAGCTACTGCTGCTGGTAAATGACCAACTGCTCCTTCATATACGTCACTTAAGTCATGCAGATCTAGTATAATTTATAATAAATAATAAAAAAAAGAATGTCATGGAAACATTGATCTGCTCTCTCGTGAGTCAGATTTATCACACCATGTTTCACCTCACACAAGTGGGATTGCTGTTGTGTCTTTGACGCAAAGCCCAAAAGGCTCACAATGCTGTTTATCATCTGTGCCATCTCACAGGAGGGGATGTCTGTCTGTCTGTCTTCCCCTTTTAACCCCTGGTCAGGATTATAGCTTATCCTTTGTTTGTTTTTTCTGTATAGAGAAAGAAAGAACAGATGTGCTTTGCTTCATTCGTGTCTCAGTACCAGTAATGTTTCCATGTCCTCCACCAGAGCTCCGACCCTCAGGGACAGTGTCTTGCAGCACCTCAAACTCCTCTGCCGACCTACAAACAGAGGTTGGAAGAGTTTAAGAAGTTGTTCAAAGAACTGCCGGAGTCAGAAAGACTCCTAGTGGGTGAGTTATATTAAGACTGCTTCTCATTGAATTATAGTGTTGGTCCATGATACAGATGTTTATTCTATTATTTGTATTGATGATAGTCTTTACTGAGATCCGTTATTTCAATTTTCGACATTTCAAGCTAATAAAAATACAAAATAGTCCTTGTTTTAAAAAAAACAATTCCAAAGTGGAAATGCCTCTTAAAAGGTAGTAAGGATTTAGAATAATCCTTACAGCGTGAACAGCTTTTTAACATGTGAGACAACAATTTTCATAAAAGATGAAATGAAACAAACAATACATAATGTTTATTGCATTTGTGGTATCTGGTTCAAGAAAAACCTTAGTCACATGATTACGTCACTGGCCAATATTTCAACCAAGTACCCTATATTTATCTTAAACCCCCCTTAAAGACAGCCTAAAACGTTTTGCAACACTGTGATAAAATCCAATACTCTGTACCTGCGTTTTTTAATGTGTCATCAAAGATAAGGCTCCATGTTTAGAGCTACACTGTTGCATTTAATGGAAAATGATGTGATGGAATAGAAGTGTGACCCCCATAACTATGAGCATGACACAGGAGCATTTTTGACTAGAATTTAAAATGAATCTTAAAAATCTTTGAAGATAAATATCTGTATTTGTGTGTATGTATGAATGTAAATTGAACTTTAAATGGTTCCATGTTGTCTTTATCTAAAGTGAATTGTAAGAAGGTAAATCACACTACAGCTCCCACACCATCCTATCACAGTGGCCCGTTTTATAAATATAGCGTGTCACATTGTGTCACCTCAGGCACATTAATTTATATGAATGATTTCAGCAATCCTATATATTTTCCCCCAGACTACCCGTGTGCCCTCCAGCGGGACATCCTCCTTCAGGGACGCCTCTACCTCGCAGAGAACTGGCTCTGTTTCTACAGCAATGTGTTTCGGGGTACAAAGGTAATTAGAGAATGGAGGAGGGCAGAGGAGAAAAAGGGAGGTTGTGCAGTCTAGAAACAAATTGTGTTCACATTAATGGAACCGCAAATGTGTGGACAAAGCAACCAGATATATGTGCAAGATAATATTATATTATATAGCTATTCATTTGAATTCTTCTTTAATGTACATTATAGTAATGATGGTTATTTATTTTCACACTGCTCACACTTTACTACCTTCTAAAAATACAGTGTGCAAAATTCTAAAGGAAATATTCCCCCTAAAACAATGGATTAAAACAGTTATAGTTCAATTTCTGAGCCTCTTATTGTTGATTTGTTGCTGTATTTTATTGTCTGTATGTTTTTCTCAAGATATGATATGTAAAATATCATTATTAATAAATATTCAGCAATACAAAATACACACAATGAATATCAGATTTTAGTTTTCAGTTCCTCAAAAACAAATGGCAAGAAATGCTAGTTTGCAATGACGTGCAACATATAAACAACCGAGCTCCAACAGAAAAATAGCAAGTAAGAAACACTTATTGCAACACTTGTGGCAGTCGACCGTATGCTAATGCAACATTCCTGATGTGAGCAGTTCAAACCTCTCTTTGGGAGTTTCTAAAAGTCATTATACGATGTCATCACAATTTAACTTCTGGGCAAAGGAGGATCTAGTTTACAACATTGGTATCCAAAGGTTGATATTTTTCATTATATCATTATTTGATAAGCATGTGTGCACTGACTACTCACCTTTTCTTATAGATAATACTGACTCTTAAAGACATCATGACAATGACCAGGGAGAAAACAGCTCGCCTGATTCCCAATGCTATCCAGATCTGCACAAGCACAGAGAAGGTGTGTTAGAAGAGAGAAGAGTTTATTTCACAATTGATGAACACATAATCAAATACTTTATATCTCTTTACTTCTTCACCTGCAGTTCTTCTTCACGTCCTTCTCGGCAAGAGAGAAAAGTTACCAGGGTGTTTTCCGCATGTGGCAAAACACCCTGTTGGACAAGGTACGGTCTTCCCCCACTTGCCTGCTGTTACCTTATACAGTCTCCTAACTGCAGACACTCATCAGAACAATGTTCATTCCTCATGTGGGAGTAACCACTGTTCATGCATGCTCAACAATAGTCCCTGCTTCATACCTCACCTCAGTCCCATGTATAACAAACACTGTCAACACATAGACTTTTGCTGTTGGACAATAACTTCACTGCTGTGACTAAATGCCTCATGGACGACCAGCAGCTCTGTGACTTTACCCCATTTAGCAGCAGTTATCTAATCAGTCCAGAGTGCATATCATTCTGCCCTATTTTCCTTTGAGGTTATTACTGCTGCTTTGCTATTGCAGGTAGGGTAAAGATCTGCTCGCAGCGGTACTGCAGGGTTTGCGCAGAAGTCCAACAGACACAAGCTTTTGTTAATTGTTCCACTTACTGAGGTGCTGTGATTGGAATCATTTACCTACATGTATGTGAGGAATATAGTTAAAGTTAAACCCAGTACAGCGCAGTCACCTTTTATTTGTGTACAGCCAACTCTCTACACTGTAAACAGTTTAAAAGGTCTATACATTTCTTATTGTTTGCACGTGAGTTGAATTTGAAACACTTAAACGGCATTGAGGCCTCTGAAGTGTAATGGCTGAAAACGTATGATAATATAATTGCAATTTTAAGCACCAGAGGCAGTTGAGAATCACATTACATTCTTCCACTAACAATGAAAACTAATGATCAAGAGAGAAACTTATATTAATGCAATTGTCTTAGCAACGGGAAAAAAAAGTATCAACAGGGTTCGATTTCATGGAAACCTTCAAAAAATGACTTAAAAGTGTCTGGTGATGTGTAGAGGCTAAAAGCAAAAGTGAGTCAGCTAAGACATGAAAGCAGTTTAACATTCCATGAAGTGGAAGTGGCATAGATGTTATTTATTACGCTCATATACTGGAACTATTCACCTCCAGCAGTTTACAGATGTAGTCAAAAATGAAACCACCAGCTCAGCCGTCCTTATTTGGAGAATAAGAAGATATTAAATCTCAAAAGGACTACCCTTTAAAAAAATTAAAGTAAAAACTCAAGATTATAGATAATATTAAAGGAACATATTATTATGTACGCTTTATAATATCTTGTTTTTAAAAGGGAGAAACTATAGACAGGCACTAGGGGACGAGTCTGCGGGGATCTGCAGCACAAACACCTGTATGACGACATCCCGTCGAGAGGTCATTGACCTCTCAGGTGTGGCCACGCAGCCTGTGACGCGGAGCACACGACGCTGCGACTCTGTGGACGGAAGAGTCTGAACGGAGCAGTCTGGACGGGTAGAACCAGCTTTCATTACCGGTTCTTACTTTATTATCGCGCTGTCAATCTGGGCGGCGCGTCTTTACGGCTGAACTCAGTCAGGACTTCCTGAATGCGCGTCCAGGTTAGAGACAGACAGACAGAGAGACAGAGAGAGAGAGAGACAGACAGAGAGACAGAGAGAGAGACAGACAGAGAGACAGACAGACAGAGAGACAGAGAGACAGAGAGACAGACAGAGAGACAGACAGACAGACAGTCGATCCTCACAGCTGCGGGGGAAACATGTCGTCTGATAAGTAAGTAAGTCCGTGTAGATGTTAAACTCTGTTCAATGTGGTTCCATATGGCAACAAAAAACCCGTGTTGATTTCCTGTCGGGTAACAGACCTAAAACAATAGAGACTGTTTGTATCTCTTTTGTTGTAACTTGTAACTGAGTTTGTTGTGCATATTGTGGATTCCATCTGTCAAAGCAAGAGGCGTCATTATGCAAGAGGAAGAGATATGCACAGGATCTGGTTTCCAAACAAGACTACGCGGTTTATATTTCCATAGTTTGACAAACTTTTTCCCTTTTTCTCCTCCTGGCTTTTAGCCTCTGACCAGCTTGGAGTTGTGGCAGATGGTCAAACAGCATTATGGGAATGACCTGGGCCTGAGCCACGAGGAGATGGAGAGCTTACAGATGGCAGCAGAATCAAGAATGCAGACCAGGTAACACACTCCCACCTGCACACCCATCCTCGCACACTTTATAAAAAAACAACAACAAAAACAAGTGCTGTGCTTTGACACCACCTGTGTGTTTTTGGTCAGCCTGACAGTGAGGCCTGGTGGTGATGACGGTCTAGTGAGGCTGGAGCGCCCTCCTTCACTCCGCCTCAATGGGGTGGAGCCTGGGCCTTTAGAGACCTCCAGTCCTCAGGGGGAGGACTTTCCTTCCCCTCTCGGCTCGCAGAACTCTCCCATCACGGTATAGAAAGTATTTCCTTCATTGCGTAGTCTGTGCACATCTAAATCTTTTCCCGCCTCATCGGTTTGCACCTCCCTCCAGCAGGATGACTCTCGCAGCACCCCGTCTCTGCGGCGCAGCCCTGCTCCTTCGCTGGACCGCCTCGCCCCAGAACGGGTTTCCAAACACTCCTCTCTTGACCTCAACGCCAACGAGAACGACGGGTCTGAGCAGACGGGTTCAGAAAGCATCGAGGATGGTAAGAGGAGGCTGTGGAGGATGCTTAAGCTCATATGTTGTACTTTTGTGTTTTTAATGTTTGTCCTCTGTCTCTAAACTTTTTTTGCTTCATCAGTGGAGGAGCGAGTGGGTTTGCCCCAGGTACAGGGTCGACTCTATCTAAACAAGGTGTTCCACATCAGCGCCAGCAAGATGTTTGAGCTGCTCTTCACCGACTCCAGCTTCACCCGCAGGTTCATGAACGTCAGGAAGACAACCAGTAAGTGTTCAACTGTTTTAATCTAAATTCAAAGCCGTAACCAGGGAGGGTGTTCCTGTATACACTGTTGCGTTGCTTATCTGTTGGTTACAATGTTTATCTATATGATCCATCCTAAATAAATTAACCCTATTGTTTTATGCCATTCCTGTAACTAATTTATTCACTAGTTCTTGGTTATATAAGCTTTCACGTGTCATATTCAAACTGTCCTTTGTGTTATCAGACGCCAGCTTTACTGCTTGGCAAAAAGACGCCGCAGGAAACATGAAGCGGAGTCTGAACTATACAGTAACCATAAGCAATCCTCTGATTGGCAAGTTCTCCACGGCTACAGAGAACCAGGTGTGTTTACATCGCTGTCAATGGTCTCTGTGCGCCTGAATGGATGATTAATCATGTATTTGTACTTCAATTATCTCTCAGACGCTGTACAAAGAATCCAGGGATGGTCAGTATTACCTGGTGGACTCCGAGGTGTTCACTCATGACGTTCCCTATCACGATTACTTCTACATTCAAAATCGGTACTACATCATAAGTAGCTCAAAGCGGAAGTGTCGACTCAGGTAAGGTATTATGATTATCTCATGATCTTGACTCATGTCTCATGACTTTTTGTTTTAAGTGACTTGCCATTTAATATGTCTGTTGTGCTGCCAGGGTTTATACCGATGTGAAATACAAGAAGCAGCCATGGGGCCTGGTTAAGTCTTTCATCACCAAAAACTCCTGGAGCGGCATAGAAGAAAACTTTCGACAGCTGGGTAAGTAAAAAAATGAAGTTTGCCCTGGTGTGCAGAAGAGTGAGTTCACAGTCTAATTTCCTTGGCTTGTGTTTTATTTAATCTCTTATCTGATATGAATGTTTCCTCCAACGCACGTCAGGCTTTGCAGCAGTGAATTATTATTATTATACAGCTGCATTTTCAAGGAAGGATAACGGAATATAATGGTCAATCTGACCTGCATCAGCCATTTAAAGTGTACTGAGCTTGAGCACGAAACCTTCATGAATTCGTTCAATTTTCTGAAAAGGTTTTTTTTTTTTTTTTTTTAGTTACTTAATAAGCAGACCTGTTTTTCTAGCTCATTTCAGTCCTACAACAGCCTCAAATATTGGATTTATTTCGTTTTTTTTTTTTTTTTTTTGTCAAAGCATTTCATTTATTGATTGATTGCCGGGGTTGTAAAGAGAATTTCAACAAATTGAACAAAAAAGGTTTCTAAAATACATTACCCACCCTAGCTTTAACCCTGCTCACTTCTGACCTATATTTGACACTGTTACAGGGGCAGAACTGCTGGAGGAGGAAGCGGAGATGAATCAAGGAGGTGGAGACTCTGGGAAGACGGCTGGGCTTCGGAGGAGGAGGCGGACTTATAGCCGGACTCTGCCAGAGCACATGAAGCCCAACAAGCAGTACGGACCAGACCCTGAACAGCACAGAGATGGCAACATGGGTAAATGACACACGTATTGTTTATAATAGCTTTAAAGAAATGGGTTTGTTCAATACCACTCCCATGCCCTGAGCTCACTAATGCTAATTATATCTTGTTTGTATAAAGAGAAGTTGTGGCTTCACAGGGTGTTTATGTGCTCAAGTTATTGACTTTCTGGAGTCACCAAGAGTTGGCAAGGAAGCCAATACCTATGTTGAATACACTTCCTGTAAGTCGCTTTGGATAAAAGCGTCTGCTAAATGACTGTAATGTAATGTAATGTAATGTAATGTAATGAAGCCACTGTGCCCCGGCAAGAAATAATTCAGCAAAGTAACGCCATAAAATTACATTTTGTTTTGAATACGTTTTTGTTTTTTTAACGGACAGTTTCCCACCTTTTTATTCTAAGCGAATCAACTCTTTGTCCCAGCCTTATTTTAACTAAGATAAGAATGTATCAATCATCTCATCTAAGTTTTGTGTGCAACTTTTAAACTAAAATGTTGAACTATAACTACAAGGCTGCTTGGTTGAGATTTTAACCATTTACTCAACAGTTCAAATAATTGTTAGTAGTTAATGATGCAGAAAGTGTTTGAATGTACACTTTAAAGTACCAACACGTTAAAATGGAGACTGTTGAGCAGCTGCGACAAAACCTTGAAAACAAATGTCTATTGTGCAATCTGCATGTCAGACAACAACCGCCGCTGCTATATAGACGAGTCACTGTCTCGTTGGCTTGCAACCTTGACACACCCACAAAACGGCACCATCTACATCTCAGGCCGTTGCAAAATGCTGCACACTATAAAGTGAAAATATCTTCTAACCAGAAAAATGTTGCAAACTAGTGCCACACTTTCTCATATTGACTGCAACCAAGGTTTTGTTTTCAAACACTCAGCATGTTTTATTTATATATTTTTTTATCCATCATTTATTGATCTGTCCTGCTGTATTTCAGGCCCCATCGAAATGAACAACCTGCAGAGATGGAATACTACGACCTTAGTAGCTGGCATGAGTGTGATGTAAGTCAACAACCTGGAAACACGCATATGAAACAATGAGGGTTGAATTGTGTATAAGGATTGCAAATTGTGCCAGTATTCTGTTTTCTGGTGTTCGCATGCTTTCTTCAAACATTTGTCTCTCTAAGCGATCGGATTAAAATGATCTGTGCTTTCTGTCTCTTTCAGTTTGCTGATTCTGATGGTGATGAATCTGGGTCTGTTTTTTAAGTTGTGGGCCATGGAGGACGTAGCCCACCGCATGTACGTTAGCACAAAGCAACGGCTGAGGGAGCGGAGTGAGGCCAGGTCAGATCACTTTCTGTTCCTTTGCTAAATGCATATTTCTTTGGATTTTTACACCTTGATAAGTCATCTGTCAGACAGTAACTACTGTATATCAGTAGTTGCCATGATCACTCAGAAAGCAGAAGTCTTGTTGTGGGTGGAGAGGGGGAAGGAATTTGGTCTTCCTCCACTTCTTTTTGGTCTGTGGCGTTTGAGCAGCCCACATACTTACAAGAGAGCTCTTGCTGTAATGACTCACAATGTTGAAACCATCTGTTTATCAGCCGCAGTAACTGTGGTTATGTAAATGACATTTTCTCGCCTCTGTGTTCCTCCATTCTTAGCCCTCTTCTAACATGTCCTTGAATTGTGATTGTCTGCGTTTTATGTAGCTAATCTGAATAATTTATTTTGCACATAAGAATAATCACATTTATTTTTTGTTTGTTTTTTTGGTAGCTTGGCCTCTGAATATCAGTCCAGACAGGGACCAGAGTATCGGACCATAGAGGATGCGCAGCTGCTAAAAAATGTACTGCAGGACTCCATCAACCTTTTAGAACAGGTATGAATTCATAGCTGCACCTTTTTTTTTAAAAACACCTTTTTAAAAACATAAAGCAGGTGTTCTAGCTGCTGAGTCAGTTGTTGTTCTTCTTCTCATCGCAGCTCCGCAGCTCTCTGGTGGTGCTGCAGCAAACCTTTACTTCTGCCAATCAGACAGCAGCACCACAGTGATGCTCCACACCTGGTAACTCCAGAGTCCCCGGCCCCGTGGAGGACAAAATAAATAAATAAATAAATAAATAAAAGGACTGCAGAAGTGAACTGCCTCTGAGGAAATCTCTGGTATCCAGTGACGTTGCCATGTAGACATCCCCAGACCACTGACGTGCCATGTGTTGCCAGGGGTTACAAGTCCCAAAGCCTGTGGCAGAGCATCAGGTGCCTGGATGTTTTTAAAGCTGTGGACTGACTGCTGCAAGGGAAAAAGTTGCATCAGAGTCAGCTGCACATGGAGAACAGTAGCTTCAGGTTTCTGCAGGGTGCTATAGTCAGCTCCCTCGGCTGGCGTCTTCTTCACTCTTTCCTTTAAATAGTGGCGCTGAATTTCAGGAAAACGCCTTACTATGTGCTATCGGAAATGCTTTTATTTTATTCCAGGGATGTGAATCAATATTATTTAAAACAGCTATTTTCTCTATGTACTTTTTTGCACATATTTTAATTTTTGCACAAGTGCCTCGTAGATTAGGCCGTTTTAGATATCTATTTTAATTTTTTCCAATAAATATTGTAGAATCAGTGACTAAAATTTGTAATAATGTAATACTGTATTTGAGCGAAATCTGGTGAACAGAAGGTACTGCTGACAGTGTGCCTTTTCTTTTTTTTTTTTTACACCACATATATGATTAATTTTCCTCGTTCACTTGTACATGAAATCACAGTTTTTATGTACTTTATTTTTTCTTGTTCTACACTGTGAACCAAGTATAATATATTAGTTTAATTGTAAATTCTAGGTGAAGGGTCAGTGAGACACTCTCAGGTTATCTTCACACTGTCAACACTAGATGTAAGTTTGTTCTGGGATTTCCAAATTAATATGAACACTATTGTCTTTTTTTTAAATGAATTGTTGGTGACATGCCCCTACAATTGCCTTGTTTGATGTTTACAGTGTTGCTATCACCCATCATTTTGTTCAGCTGTTCTTACTTGAAGCCAACTCTGCAAGTGACCACTTGTTTAAAATTGGTTGGTGTTTTGTAGATTTCAAGTCATATTGACATTTTAAACAAGAATCATTAGAAGTTCTGCCAACATTTTCAAGGTACAACATAATAAAGCTGCAAATTATTATTTTCATCAATTATTTTCTTGATGAATTGTTATTGTCTCTAAAAATATCTCAATATTATATTGCTCTAAAAAATAGTTTAAATAAAAATGTCCATAAAAGCAGCTGACATTTTTTAGTGCCTTGTTTTATTCAACCATCCCACAAAGATTCAGTTTACTATTAAGAGACCAAACACAAAGTAAATTCAACATTTTAGAATCTGTTAATTTGAATCATTTACTTTAGAAGTTACTGAAATGATTATTCAATTATCAGACTACAGACCACGGAGAGAAGCTGCAGGCTGAAAACAAGCTCATGTTTAAATATTGGCTACTAAATAGTTGTTTTGTTTGCTTTGTTATCTGTTTATTATTCTTAAAGCTGAACTGCTGAACTTCTCTAAGAATCTGGCTAGACCAATAGTACTAGAATGTATTCTATTCAACCAAGATTGCTGATTTGTTTTTTAGTTTTGTTGTATGATGCTGGGAACTGCACACTGTACGCTGCTGCTGGAAACAGAAGCGTACAACTAAATGGGAGTAAAGCCAAATGTGTCTTTGTCCCTTTGTGAGAGGTGAAATATGAGACCTTTTAGACAGTCTTTAATTATTGACCACTAGCATGTCCTTATTTACTCCAAGAGGGAATATCATATTGCCTTTATAGGCTGGCCTTAAGACACGGTGGAAATTAGTTTATACTGGAAATCTCCTGTTTACTGTATGTGTACAGACTTTAATAAAAGTTCATGTAATCTATAGTGGTGCAAAGTAACTACATTTATTTAAGTACTGTACTTTTGAGGCACTTGTATTGTTTAGCCTACTTCTCTGTATTTCAAAATGGAATATTGTATACTTTACTCCACCGTGTTTAAAGCTAATTGCTTTAAACATTTAGATTATTCATACAAAACAAAACACCTTTTATATTATGATGCATTTCTTATAAAGTCATTTTAGTCTATAATGGAGTCGTTATCCACTATTTTTTCAAAACATGAGTGACATAAAGTGCAGTTAGAATATGTACTTCAGCATGATTTCAATGCACGTCTACAGTACCAGTCAAAAGTTTGGACACACCTTCTCATTCAATGGTTTTTCTTTATTTTTATTTTTTTCCTACATTGATATTGAAGACATCCAAACTATGAAGGAACACATATGGAATTATGTGGTAAACAAACAAATGCTCAACAAACCAGAATATGTTTTATATTTTAGATTCTTCACAGTAGTTGAATGAGAAGGTGTGTCCAGACTTTAGACTGGTACTGTATATGTTTTAAGTCTCAAAAAAAAAGTATAAAGGCTACTCTTACTGCACATTTTTTTATGTTATGAAACTATATACCACATATAGCCAGAATGAACTTTACTGTATACCATTTAGTTTTTTGCACGGTTAGATTCTGAACTGCTCAACTATAAAGTAGCATTTAGTCACATGGGTGTATGTGTGGGTGTATGTGTGTATGTGTGTGTGTGTGTATGTGTGGGTGTATGTGTGTGTATGTGTGGGTGTATGTGTGGGTGTATGTGTGGGTGTATGTGTGTGTGTGTGTATGTGTGTGTGTATGTGTGTGTGTATGTGTGTATGTGTGTGTGTATGTGGGTGTATGTGTGTGTGTATGTGTGTGTGTGTGTGTGTGTGTGTATGTGTGTGTGTGTGTAGTATTGCTCCTTTGACGTCAGGAGGAAACTGTTTGTGTGTATGTGCCACAGGTGTATGTGTATGTGGGTGTATGTGTGTGTGTATATGTGGACCTGTGTATGTGACCTGTGTGTATGAGTGTGGGTGTATGTGAGTAATGTGTGTGTAATGTGTGTGTGTGTGTGTGTGTGTGTGTGTAATGTGTGTGTGTATGTGTGTGTGTAATGAGACCTGAACCAGTAATGTCCGTGAACCAGTAATGAGACCTGGCAGGGACCTCATTGCTCCTTTGACGTCAGGAGGGAAACTGTTTCGGGGGCAGAGCCACAGGACGTCACCCAAAGTCCAACAAAGAGACCTGAACCGGATGAGAAAAGTAATGACCTGAACCAGTAATGAGACCTGAACCAGTAATGAGTCCTGAACCAGTAATGAGACCTGAACCAGTAATGAGACCTGAACCAGTAATGAGTCCTGAACCAGTAATGAGACCTGAACCAGTAATGAGACCTGAACCAGTAATGAGACCTGAACCAGTAATGAGTCCTGAACCAGTAATGAGTCCTGAACCAGTAATGAGACCTGAACCAGTAATGAGTCCTGAACCAGTAATGAGACCTGAACCAGTAATGAGTCCTGAACCAGTAATGAGACCTGAACCAGTAATGAGTCCTGAACCAGTAATGAGTCCTGAACCAGTAATGAGACCTGAACCAGTAATGAGTCCTGAACCAGTAATGAGTCCTGAACCAGTAATGAGTCCTGAACCAGTAATGAGACCTGAACCAGTAATGAGTCCTGAACCAGTAATGAGTCCTGAACCAGTAATGAGTCCTGAACCAGTAATGAGACCTGAACCAGTAATGAGACCTGAACCAGTAATGAGTCCTGAACCAGTAATGAGTCCTGAACCAGTGAAATGAGTCCTGAACCAGTAATGAGACCTGAACCAGTAATGAGACCTGAACCAGTAATGAGACCTGAACCAGTAATGAGTCCTGAACCAGTAATGAGTCCTGAACCAGTAATGAGACCTGAACCAGACTGACCGCCTCTGTTATTCTTTATGCGTGACGCGGTCCGGGAAACACCGGTGACGTCAGCAGCTGCCAAGAGAAAGACTTCCGGTGAGGAGGAAACATACCCGGTGATACTCACAGAAACCCTAACCCTAACCATACCCGGTGATACTCACAGAAACCCTAACCCTAAACATACCCGGTGAGGAGGAAACATACCCGGTGATATTCACAGAAACCCTAACCCCTACCCGGTGATATTCACAGAAACCCTAACCCTAACCTACCCGGTGGTATTAACCCTAACAATAACCCCAGAGCATCGGCATGTAGCAGCTGAGCGCAGGTACGTTCCGGAGGTGCTCTAAGCGTTGGTTGTGTGTGTCGTTGGATCAGTCATCATGTGATGTGAGAATCTGGGTCAACTGAGACCTGTAGTCGGTGATTAACTGCTTTTCATGAAAGGATGAACAGAAACATGTTATGTAAGAAAAACAAAGTGGAATGTGCACATGAAATGACTCGCAATACATATGCATCTCTAACCTTGATCCATTCATGATGTTCAATAAAGTTTTGAGCCTCACTGTTGTATTCAATGTATTAACAAATAAATGTGTTTAATTTGTTTACTTCCACAAGTTGCAGAGGTTATTAGAGCAGTCGTTTTGTCACAATAGAAGAAATATACAAAGTGTTGTTTTTTGTAATTTGAGTAAATATATGATTAAATATTTTCTGGCTGAGTGAGATGAGAACATTGATACCACTATCATATCTGTCTGTAAACCAGGTGCAGTGACTTCCTGTACTCAGCTAAATCCACCAAATAACACAATCTGTAAATTGAAAGTGGCAATTATCAAAATAGTTGCCAATTTATTTACCCTCTTCAAATTGACTGATTGATTAATCAACTAATTATTGGCCCTCTAAGACATGCGTCTTCATCCTTAATCCCTGCAAAAAAGAAAAACAGCTTCAGCTATCCTGCATTATATTTTTCCAAGCCTTTTGATGTTATGCAATTGCAAAATAACTGTTTACCACAGAGATTCCCTCAGTGTTACAACTGGACATAAAACTGCTGAGCGCCACAGTCACGCTATGAATCCTTGCAGCCGTGTTAGTTGTTTTTTTTTTTGCTCTTGTCAGGGATGATGTACGAGTTTGTGCTACCACACATCCACACACTCATTAATCTGTCCATGTAGGTCTTCTCCTCAGGCCCTAATAGACTTTGCCTCAAGGCTTGGTCCTTTTTTACAAGGTTTCTCTGATCAGTGGCTGTCGAATAATAATAAAACACCATGTCATGCTTTGATTTATTACTAATCAGAGGCTCATTCAACAGAATCAGGGCCCCCTGAGATGGGTTTAACTGAGCTGAAGGATTAATTCCTATTTACTGGTTCACTAGTCCTGCTCTCCGTGATGGAGGGGACTCTGAGGACCTTGTGATTGTTATAAATCCTTCCACTGCCTCACCTCAGCCCAAATCAATTTGTGCTGTCTAAATAAACCAGCAGGCTGCTGCAGTGGTTATTAAAGCAACAGATGTGTGACAGATGTGAGGGTAGGAGGTGAACTGGGTAGGGTCAAATGAGCAAGGTCTGCTTTGCTGTGTTGCGTGGTGTAAATCTGTTTGGAACCCCTCCAACATCTAAAACGCGTACAAATAGCTGTTAAGCTGCTGTGTCCAGAGGGCATTTCAGCAAAGTTGGCTTGTAGAGTATTTACAGTTATATTCTTTCACTTCCTGTCTCTTATCTGCCACTTTTCTTGTCTCTGAATCTCGTTTCTAACACACTTTTTATGATAAACTAATAGGCTGAAAGGCTGTCCATCATGAAGAAGCGAGCCAACAAGGTGCTGAAGGATGAGGAGACCTTGTGCTGCTGCGAGTATATGAACAGACTCGGAGAGCGCAGCCATGTGGGAGCCTGCTGCTGCGACTGTGAGGACCTGGATGACGCCTGTGACAGGTGAGAGGTCAACTTAACTCACCAGAGTGGAGGACTGAGAACAATCACTTTAAAGTTGTTTTGGTGTCCAGCTAATTTAATTCTAGACATAATAGTGGAAAGATGGCAATTCCTTGTTTTTTATTGAGCTCAAACTTGAACTTTGACCCTAATTTAGAAGTTAAAGCATTTGCATTATCTGCCAAATAATAGGGGTCATGCCAAGGCAAAAAACATTAACTTACATTTAATCTCTCACTCTGTTGTTGGTTACAGTAAACAATATACTGTATCATAATAATCACAACCTAAATAGAATCCCGTAATACATCATGAAACTATCCAACTTGAAACTATTCACCGCCTCCCCTCAACAATAATTGGGCTAATTGTCTTCCCTGAATATTAATCTTGTTATTATTATTCTGTGATAAATAATAATGTAAGAACCCCCTTGACTTTAATAGCTCACACTTGTTTCAGGCAGATTTTTGCTCACTTTTAAAACGTTATGCACATTCAAAACATATTCCACATATCTGTGTTTTCTGAGAAGTTTAGAATAAAGTCATTATATTTCAAGAAATCATCTACCTGTCTGCTGTGGATTACTTTTTTGCTCTGCACTCTGCTGATATGGTAGTATTCCCTACAGACCGTCTGACAGACTCTTTATTGATGAGACAAAGTTTAGAGAAGAGGCTGTGCTCTCTGCTCTTCAATCGCGGTGGAAAACCAAAACCAACATAAATCACTTCTGATCAGACATAAATCTCAAATATATTGCTTTCAGAAGTAAAAATATTCCACTTTTCTTTTTTACTTCTTTACTCTTTCAGGTTTCTGAAGAGGGAGCCTCAGAAACCTGAATCCCTGACGCACGTGACTGCAGTTTTCACAGACCGGATTCGTGTGCCCTGGCTGTGGGGGGGAGCCCGAAAAGTGGAACTGTCCATCATCCCTCCTCTCATCCTCCTGCCGGTCCTTCTGCACGTCGCTGCTCTCCACTTCCTGCTCGGCATCGTGGTCCTGACAGCTCTGCCCGGCCTGGTGCTGTGGTACTACTACTTCACCCACCGCAAGAAGGGACAGACACTCTTCTTCCTCAGCCTGGCCCTCTTCTCCCTGGCGTACATGTACTACTTGTTCATCACTGAGGTGCTTCCCAATGGGGATATCGGTTTGGTCCAGCTGGCGGTGGTAACTGTCGGGGTCCTACTCACCCTGGTAGCCCTCGTCCACACCAAGAGAGAACCTGGCATTGTGCTGCCAAACCAAGAGGCGGTCCACAGCACGGTGACGTATTACGGCCCTCTGGCAGACAGAGACCCTGCGGTCAACGGAGGGAGGCAGGAAGTGACGATGACCGTAGCCAACCGGGCGGGTTTGTCGGAGCATGCGGAGGCGGAGGTGAAGGAGAGCGGCCGAAGGAACTGGTGTCCGGTGTGCAGGGTGGTGCGGCCCCCGAGGGCGGGACATTGTAGGATCTGTGGCGTCTGCGTGCTGCGTCTCGACCACCACTGTGTCTGGTGGGTGCCATTACAATGCCTCTCACTCGGCCTGTCATCACTGTCCCTTCCACTTTGTCTCACATCTCAAACACTGAAGTTGTTTGTCATATTTTCATCTTTTCCACACAAACTATTCAATAAATCTAAAAAAAAAGTCCTAGCAATTTTCAAAACAATGCTCTTAAGGGACTGTCTTTCTTTCCAGGTTAGGTAATCAGCTCAGACTGAGTGTTTGTCCTGTTCACACCTGCTGTGTCTTTTTTAACCACATTTGTATGTTGTGACGAGCCAGCATCACACACTCATATTATTCACAGCTCCAAGTGATCAGTTTCTTGCTATCATCCACTCCTACACGTGTGTGTGTGTGTGTGTGTGTGTGTGTGTGTGTGTGTGTGTGTGTGTGTGTGTGTGTGTGTGTGTGTGTGTGTGTGTGTGTGTGTGTGTGTGTGTGTGTGTGTGTGTGTGTGTGTGTGTGTGTGTGTGTGTGTGTGTGTGTGTGTAGTGTAGTGTAGTGTAACCCTGGGTTCTCAGTACCATGTTTTGTCTGCCTCTGTGTGTACTTGTGTGTCTGTGTGTGCCCTCCGTTGGTGCCCTACTAGGATAAACAGCTGTGTAGGGCAGACCAATCACCGCAGCTTCCTGCTCACCCTCGTCTTCTTCCTGTCGACGTCTCTGTACGGGATCAGCCTGGTGCTGCGGAGTGTGTGTCCAAATCAATACCTCTTCACCGCCCTGCTCTACTGCCCGGGAGTCTACAACCAGTACAGGTACTGAGAGCCAAGAAATACAATTTGTACACTCTGGGCTGGGTAACTTTAACATTATAGTAAATTGGTGTGTCTATGTGTTGCTTTGACCCGATTCATTATTATTGTTCTCAGGCCCGAAGCTTGTTTTGGTCAGAAAACCAGATGCTTTCAAATTTAGAAACTATAAATGTAAAGATGAGAAAAATAGAATAGAAGAAGTAATTCAAATGTATATCAGGTCATAAAGGGTAACTTGTTTTTAAACCCGAACCTGGTTGTCCAATGTTTTTTGTGTCTAAATGACTAATGGGGACAACATTTCATAAATTGGTCTAGTAATGAGGGAAAACGCTGCAGGCTGCAATGCAAACGATGGTTATTATAATTGTCCGTCCACATTATGAAAAGAAACCTACAGAGAAGTAAAACTTTACCTTTCACTTTAACCGATCTGTTATTGTGGGTCTTGTTTGGATAAGACTCTTTCTGAAATCTTGCATTGCATCCAAATTGTCGAAATCAGCTAAACACACAGCCATGCCTTTTAAAAATCTTTTAGATAACACTAGGCAAAATGTTGTACTCCAACACAACAAACTCTGACAACACCAGCACTCATGTCTTCAACTCTCACTCCTGTGTCCACCGTTGTCTTTTGGCAACAAGTCACATTACAAAATAAGCAACAGACCAGATCAAGTAAAAGGTAAAGAAGAAAAATGTATTTCTCTGTAGGGTTATAAATACCAGTAAACACAGTTGACCAACAAGTAACAAGAAATTACAATAAAGAAATGTCAAAAATACTGTATGTTTGTAATAATCACAAAACTATTAGAGAGTACTGACAAGAGTATTTTCCATTTACCATCTTTTTCTCCTTGCCTCTGTTTCAGCGCTGCACTTTGCTTCACCTGTGCGTGGTACAGCAGTATCGTGACCTGCGGGCTGCTCCATCTGCTGATGGTGCAGGTCATCAACGTCAGCTACAACGTAACCGAGCGCGAGGCTCGCATAGCCCTGAGAGACAAAACCGCTCGCAGCGCCTACTGGGGACTCGTCGTCGACACGGGCGTCTACTCTCGAGGTTTCCGTGGCAACTGGGCAGAGTTCATGACCATGGGAGAAAAACTGAATTCACCCTCTCCCGTCCCAGCAGACCTGGTGTAAGAGACTGTTTCCCAACCCTGATTATGAAACACGAGTTTGGAGCTTATGGTTGCTGTTGTTGTTCATGTCCACTGGATGGCAGCATGGCCCTTTTTACTCCAATTTCCTCTTCTGCTTGCAGCAAATTACTTTTACTACTGGGTTAGTTTGCTCTGACTTGGACACATAGCAATAAAAACTATAATAAGATACATTCAATGTCACCCACAACTGGCATCTCCTCTATGCAGCCGTACCCACTCACACTGACCTTAAATCCCTTTCCACTAGTCCCTAATCTCTCTGCCAAACAAATATCACCGTATCCTTCACACTGACTGTCTTCTCATGACTTGAACATTGTCTTTATGTCTCCTCTACATTCTAGTGCCTTGCTGGGAGTCGACAAACAAGAAAAATGTGAGAATGAGTAATTGTTCTGGTCCTCCATAGGGACATTTTCTCTGAGCACGACGTCAGCAACAACATGACGCCTCAATGACGCACAAAACATGGGCTGAACATATTTTCTAAGATAGTCTCTCAGCACACCTAGTCCTCCACTAACACTTATCTGCAGTGTTCACTAAAGACGGTACCTAACTTCAACTTGTGAAAGGTGTCATGGATTATTTATCACAGATGAATGAATCTCAGCACGAGCGACGTAATCGGGCAATTAAAGTTAGACAGTTTTTCATTGCATTTGACATAATGAATGATCGGATAGCCATGAATATATTAGTAGTTACTTTTATTCTCTTTTAGCTGGTTCAAATTGATTCCTGAATTAATTAAAAGCAAATAAACCAAAACACATTAATGTCACCTTGAGAAGATAGCTTTTTCCAGTGCTTTCCGCTATTGCTGCTTTTATTAAAGGGATTTTCTCAAAGGGATTGAAAGCTTTTTTTTTTTATTTTTTGGAAAAGTTGTATTGGTGCAGTTATTTTTGTGTGAAATTGTTATTTATTTTTATTAAATGAATGAGAAATGTGCAAGTGTTTTCATTTTATGTGTGTCCCCAAGAGTCGTTTGTATGTGTGTGGAGCTTGTCTCCCCAGTGTTGGTTTCTCCCAGAGGCTTTACATTGGATAGGAGCAGAAATCCGGCAGAACCTCAGTCACTCTCCGTCCCAGCTTCTCCCGCCGCTCCTCCCTCACTTTTTCCTTCCGCAGCAGACAGGGAAGCTGCCTCCAGGCCAGCAAACATCGCCGCAGCACCCGTCTGAAGTGCAGGCAGATGGAGGGACAGACGGGAAAAGAGCAAGTGAGCAATAAGAAACTGTATTATAGGGACCTCTGGGTTGACAGCACCTAATGAGTTTTCCCATGATGTCACTGGGGGCTTATTGACAATGGCAGCTGGGCAGCCGGTGGGAATTCACCTGCAGGCTGTGGTCATTTAGCTGACCTAACCTGAGAAGCGGAAGTTTAAAAAACACTCCCATTCTGTGTCAATGATGGTGAAATCATTTAGTCAGAATAGTGCTTCCATTCATTTTGTCCACAATGAAAAACAGAGGACTGCATAATAATGCTGTTACTAAACATTATCAAAACCAAAATGTTTTTTCTGATTTAAATGTATAATTTGTTGGAAGCAATCCTGCAAAAGTATTTAAATGCAAATTAAAGTTTCCATACATTCAGTGAATGGTCTAAACATCTATTATCAAACTTGGCATAAGGTAAATGTCTCCCCAACTATTGGCTGGAAAATTTGTATTGTGGAAAATACTTTTAATTACCCAGGGCTAGAGACCAAACACTATGCTATGCCAGCTAGCTCAGCAATATTAAAGGTTCTACTCGAGCAGCAAAACACCACAACTGGCATTAAACATAATATGAAGAGACATTTACAGTGAATAACAGTTTTGAGGCACATCACTGGAGTTAAAGAGATGATGGTGTAGTTTAGAATCTAATGCATATGCAGTTGGAGTGGAAAAGATATTAAATGTTCAACAACTGTATCCTCTCACAGATGCATGTTGTGGGTAACATTTATCCTATAAATGCAGTGTTTGTTTATGAATCAACCATCTTTATTGCAAGTCCATCTTGAAAGTCATAACTTCCTTAATAGAATAAGCCAGAAAACATGTTTAGTTTGATACAAATCCAACGCTTTGTGTGGTTTTCCGTACTGTAACCAAACTGCGCTGATATTACATTTCAACTTGTAATTAAACAAGCTGTTAAATTTAATTTGACACCCTTTTAGCACACCGTATCCACACAGTGAACATATGGGAAAGTTATGGCCATCAGACCTGTTATTGTGCTCCTGAGCCAGCTCCTGACGGTCCCACTCCACCAGCCTCTCCTGGGTCACATGGTCCAGCAGTGCCAGCAGAAACCTCCTCAGAGTGCGAGTGCGATAGAAACGCTCGGCTCTCTCCTCTTTAATCATCCGCCCGTCATTAAGCTGAAACATACGACAGATCATCAGAGATGGGTAGACTTTACTGCATCTTTAGCCGAAAAATCCACAACGGAACATGTGCAATTTAGTTTGAGTGATGAGGTCAGAACTAGTTTGAACAAAAGGGAGAAAATAGTCTTTTTCTTTTAAAGACTGGGCAGTCTGAAAACATGATTGAGTGCAGGTACAGAAGAAGATTAGTAAAAGGTGTTGCTCTAAGTCACTGGCAGAAGATGGGGAGACAGCAATCCTGATTGAGTCTTTAACTGTGTGTGCGTGTGCGGGTGTATACACACTCTTTTCCAGCAGCTTAAGCTCCTCCGAAGCAAAAAGTGCTGGTGCAGTTGGTCAACAGAAGCTTCTTTCTCAGACAGGGACTCTCTTGCTGATTGCTGCCAGCGTAGTGTGCACCGCCTCAGGAGGAAGAGATTGTGATGACTCTCGGCCAGCTGGCAGGGATTGAAAAGAAAAGTGTTGATGCACACTGATGAGTGCATCCAAACTCAATCATACGTGCCAGGTCGAAACAATGGAGGGCTATGAAATGATGAAGCGCCTGTCTTTTCGGCTGCATCTCACATTTAACAAAGAGGTTTTATATCTAGCTGTGAAACATGTATGCACACAGGTTTTTCTTTTTTGCGTTTAGTAGAGAGGAACAGTTTGAAGATGAAATAATGATACTGTCAAGAGAATGCAGCTACAAAGCTTTATTGATAAAATGGAACAGAAAATCCTCCCAGCAACAGGAATAATTAATGTAGTACAACAAAGTGATTACATAGTAAGAAGGCGAAATAGATGAAGAGCCAGAGATTCTACTCATGCCATTTTTAAGAATTTATTTATACCATATGTTAAGGAAAAGCTCTGAGCTTCAGTTAAGACAAGTGACAGGACATAAAAAAGCATGTATAATCCTCTTTGAATCGCTAGAATTTAAGACCGATTAGTCCATATAATCTTTGTTGTATGGAAAAAAATAAGTAATGCTGTTTAGTGTGAGAAAATTGGGAAGCATAATGTTCGCCCACGGTTCCTGAGCCATAAAAGACATCCAGCCACAAGTAGAGATTTGAATTATAAAAAGCATTTCAAAGATTTTCCTCTCTCCTTTTAGCAAAAAAAAAAGATAGCTGACGCACATGCAGTACCGTATGCAAGCCAGTCTTTAACCAGGTAGGCTTTTTTATACCTGGACTTGGATTAACCCTTGTAGGTCAGAATGTCCCCTTGTTTATTGTAATTTGTTTGTTGGAGCATGTGTCATAATGAAAAGCCTAAAGCTCTCCTTGCACAGCTTCCTGTTCAAAGTTAAGGCCAGAATCAAGAGATCCTCCTCAAAATGTTGAGTTGGAGGAGAGAAGGCAGGCTGAATTTGACTGACAATACACTGTATGTTGTTATAGCAGACAGCTGAAAGACTAGACAGGTGATTCACCTGTATGTTGGCTTGTCTGATCTGAATGAGGCGTTTCCATGGCGCCAGGCCTCGCCGTAGGAGCAAGGTTCTGTGGTAGTGTTGACGGGCCAGCTTCAGGTGCTCCTGTTGCCTCTTCAGTTGCCTCTGTTTCTCCTCTTCCCTCTGCACAGAAAGAAAGAAGTGACTTTATTTGAATATATTATATTTGTCACTGGAGTACAGTCCTGCTGCATGTCGTTCAGTGTTAATGCTTCCTGTATTCTCACTCACAATATTGAGAATGGACAGGAAATCTGAATCTCACCTCTCTTTCCTGCCTTTTTTCCTCCCTCTTCTTTTCCGCTGCTTTGTGTTTCTCCTCCTCCTCCTCCCTCTGCCTCTGCTCCTCAGCAGCTTTCATCTCAGCCTGAAAAGTTTAATTAAATTTGTGTTTTTTAATTTCAAGTTCAAGTTTCAGACAATTAAAACTTGCTTCTTATCCTACAAAACCGTTCGATGGTAAAGAAAACCACTCCCTCAATCTCTCACCAGTTTTTCCTCTTCCTTCTTTCTCTTGAGTTCCTCGATTTCCTTTCTTCGTTCTGCGCGTTGACGTGCACGGACCTCCATGGCTTCAAAGAGATGAAGAAGGGGTGAGTTGAGCACAAGGTATTCCTCCGTGGTACGACAGAGTCTCAGAAGTGGATGTTTATGTATGAATCACCCTTCATATTCTGAACACGTAACTGGTAGGAAAACATTAGTGCTGTTGTTGTGGGACTAACGACCTATAGGTTTTTATACATGCAATTATTATCTCTCCATAGGCATAGCAAGGGTCACACAACATGTAAGTTCAGGGTCATGCAATGTTGTCGACAAAAGAGCTACAGCATTCTATATTTGGAGGAAGATACGGCCTGCTATGTATGTATGTATGTATGTATGTATGTATGTATGTATGTGGCAGTCTGTGCATGTCATCCTCTGCTTTTCAGATCTCTGAGTGAAGGACATTGCAGACTGACCCGTGATGACTGGATGGGGGCATGTCTGCCGTGTGACAGCTTTCCCTGGCGGTGCACAGAGACTGTCAGGTTCTCCAGTAACTCCTGATGCCCTGCAAAAGTTAGAAACACAGTCAGAAGCACTGAAACAAAGATGCATCACCTCTCTGTCATCTTATTGATCCTTGCTGGGCAACATTTTATGAAGACAGGTATATATTTGAGGCAAACTCAACCGACATGCGTCAGACTGTACATAAATCTTAAACGTCAGATGTGAAGGGCAGAGCTTTTTGCTTTTACTCTGTTCGAGGTTTTAGAGACTTCACATCACATACTACTTGATCAAAACTATTAATGTACAAAATATTAACTTTTGCACAACTATTGACTTCGGCACAACCCCCGCTCCTCTTTTCTCTCTAAGCTTTAAAATCCCTCTGCAGCTGTTTCTTTGAAGCTACTCTTATGAGACTTGTATTTAATAAGAAAAGCTATTAAAGGATAATGACTTCTACCCGAATTCACCTTGGTGTAGCTCCTGAAAACAAAGAGTGTCTTCACTATTCTAGACATTTGAGATACTAGGTTAAAAGGGTATTCATTCTCTAAAAGTATTTTCAGACTATGTTTAACAACTGTGCTGTACTCTGCCAATGTTAGTATGCTCTGTAGGAAGAGAAGTGAGTAAAATATAAAGAGAGAGCTGAAAAGAGTTTCAAAGCTAATGGCACAGTTGGAGCATAGAGTTTTTACAGTGACAGTCTTACTAACATACATGTATAATTGTCCAGGGGTTGCAGTAAAAGTATAAAATAGGAGGCCAGACCAAAAACAAATAAAAGGCAGAAAATCTTCATATTCTGCCATATTCCGACGCTATTACTGGCTTTTTTAATACAATCTTTACTATCTGGGCCTGTAAAAATGATTTAAGTGGAACAGTTAAAAAGTCACTATGACTTTAGATTTAGACTAACTGAGCTAACTTTTAAACGGTTTATTTTACTGCAACTTTATTAAATATACACTAAATGGTGACCTGACCTTAACAAGATTATTTACGCTGAAATTAGTACGATTTTCTATAAGTCACTCTTAATGAAAGACTAATAAGCTGTAACTAGTGGCTCTACAAAGAGTTATAAAGTAATTCACTGATGCCTTTTAAATCAGTTATAAGTCGTTACTGAGGACAACATTGCCAGGTTGTAAACAATCTATCCTTCTACACTATGAAACCGGACCTTTAAGAAAAGTGCCACAGGACATATGGATATCTATCCACATTATATCTAAGTATTTATCCACATTTATGACTGCAGACTCAAAGGGCAAATGTGTAGCATTCAGGGGGATCATTTGGCAGAAATGGAATAGTATATTAAAAAGTATGTTTTCTTTAGTGTATAATCACTTAAAGATAAGAATCTTAAAAACTTTCTTCTAACTGGCAACCCAAACATTTCTTCTTGTTAGTGGCTTACGGTTGCTGTTAAAGCAGCAGTAACATGTTTATTAACCATTTATAAAGCCATCAGTTACAGTGTGAACATGGGTGAATATGATGCACACACATTTGGAGTTTTGTGCCGTCTAGACATTTTGCAGTGAGCCTACCTCTGCCCTGTGGGGTCAAAGTTGGGGCTCTTCGGTTTTGATCCTCTTATCACTGATAGCTGGGTGAGCTGGGTGAGCTGTGTGGTTTTCTCAATTTCCAGCTCCAACCCCATCACGCTCTGCTCCGTCTTCAGCTGTGCAATCTTCTCTTGCTGCTCCTTCAACAGCTTCCTCTGCTGTGTGATGATCTGCTGCTGGACGGCGTGTCTGTTCTCAAACCTGCTGCCCGGCGACACTGCGCTCTTTGAACAGGTAAAGCCGCCGCCCTCACCTCTCTGCTGTGCCCCGTGGAGCTCAGCGGCAGTCGGTGCTGCATGGCGTCTGGTCACCTGCCATGGCTGAGTGGGCGGGGCCACAGCACCCACAGGGGTCTTATTCTGAGGTACCGCAGAGGAGTTGGGGGATAAAGTGCTTAACCTGTGGGGATTCTCCTACAGAGACATAAAGATGATATTATATAGGAGAAACACTGAAGGGGGATAACATAGATACAGTCTCCCAGTGCAATTTAATTGACTGAGCTCCAGGAAACCTGATATATAAGCTGCAAAAGCTTGATAGTGAGGATGGCCTCTTTATTGACCCCATCCACCATGAACTCCAACATCATCTGCTGCTCTGTGTCTTCCGTCCCTCGAGCTCTGTTCCACTATCCTACACCTCTTACTTATTTCTAGCATTCTTTCCATCTGCCCTATGTAAATTTCCCCGCTGCGGGACTAATAAAGGATTATCTTATCTTATCTTATCTTATGCTTTCCCATCCCCTATATTCACACCACCTCTTCTTTCCTGCTCTCTCTCTCTCTCTCTCTCTCTCTCTCCCGAGTTGTGAATATTTCATACTAAGTTTTTCTCCCTGGTTGACTAAGAAAAGTTTAGGCCATGCAAAGATATATCAACTTTTAACATTGTTATTTTTTTAATTCTGTTTAAGTCCATACTTACTTATTGCCTAATTTTAGCCTTCAACATCACCTGCCAAAGACAGGGCTGGTATTTTAGTCACGATTGCACTCAGTGTATAAAAATGTGATTTGCCAGATTGTTTTCAGTGTCAACAAAGAGGTTTAATTAATCCCTCTGCATTCTAGTTGATGAAATGAGGATTTTACGAGTGCACCTCTCACCTTCACTGGGGTCTCTGGTGGGTTAGATGCCTCAGGCGGGGCCATAATTGCCTGAAAAGTTGGGTTGTCTGCGGACTTCAGTTTGCCTGTAGATGCAGCGTTGATTAAGGCAGCCATCTTGCGACGGGTCTCCTGCTGCTTGGCCAAAAGCTCTCGTTGTTCCTTCTCTATACGACTCCATAGCTGCCACTCGTTCAGACATCGCCGTAGTAAACGCCTTCGGTCACTCTCAACAGCCAGCTGGCTTTGTCTGGAGGAGGGAACAAATGCGATGTTTATTTTTAACCATCGATTATTAACAGTCTAAATTTAATATAGGTTGTAAATAACGTTGTGTCATTTGAGTTAAAAGGCAGGATTTGTACAAGGATTGGTTATCAGACCTATTTACACAATTACAGTGAGGCTCTTGCCTGTTTTCAGCTCGTAGATCCTCTTCGGTTCTCACCACCTCTCTCTGCTGCTGTTCTGCCCACACCACTGCCCTCCACGCACGCCACGCTCTCAGCTGCCGCTTCCAGTCACAGAGGGCCATGGCCTTACCTAAACGTAGCCTTCGGTCCAACACAACTGAATACCACCCAGAGAAATGCCTCTGCAGACACTAAAACATGGGCATAAATGCATACAAACATTCATATCCACTAGTTAGAGTATTTGTATTGTTTAATTTGCTGTACCAACCTGCAAGTATACTCACTCACACTACAACTAACCTTGAGCTCTACCATGTGAACCATGGTTTGAAGTTTCTGTTCTTTATAAAGTCGCTGTCTATCCTGCGGCTGCTGGTTTGTGAGAGGCGGAGGAGCTGACTGGAGGCTTCTGGCTGACCTTTGTCCATTTACTCTCTCTCTTTCCCTGTGGAATAACAACACATACTGTATACTCCTTAGTCTACCAGGGCCCAGTAAAGAACATCAGTCATCCACAAAAGATCCAACTTAAGAAAAAGGTGACCTTGAGACCAATTTACAAGTTACAAATATTTCTTTTTTATAAAAACATATGCTATACACCAATCACAAGTTCTCTTACTAGGTTCAATTTGAATGCCTTCAAATGTTGATTTTACAGTATAAATCTATTTTTTATTCTCGCATGGTGACATCCATTGATTGCATTTTACAAAAGATGTTTACAGGGAAAGTTACCTGAGGACATAGTTACAGTTGCAATAAAGAAAACCTTGTGCTGGTTCACACTTTGTGAGAAATTGCACAGCAGTCTCATTTTGCCGGCCAAGAGCTTATGTACTGTCCCCAGGAAAACTTCCACAATACCGGTTTGGGTCAGAGAGCTGGCTTACTTCTCTTGATCCAAGGGTTTTCAAAGTCGGAGACTGGAGCTTGGCGATAAGCGCTTCAGCACAGGCCAGTGATTACTGTGGATACCGTACCTCCGTCGAACCAGCTGTTCCAGGCCTCTCCTCTCATCCATCTGGCGTCGCAGTCTCACCATCTCCTGCTGCACCATCTCCTCCTGTCTACGTGCTTGCTGCCTCTTTCTTGTCTCCTCCTCTCGCTCCCTCCTCATTGCCTCCTCTCTGGCATCCCGCCGAGCCTCCCTCTCTCCATGTTGCCTCCTCCTCTCAAGCTCCCGCCGGGCTCTGTTCTCTCGCACCTTCAGTGGCAATCGGTAGCAATTAGTGTAAGTGAGAAAACAACTTGGGTGCCCGTCATTCTGGCTGATTCAACTCACGGTGACAGTTTCCCAACCCAGAGCAGACACATCTCTTTATCTTTGGGAAATTGAGACTCTCTTTGGTGACATACCTGCAGTTGTCGTGCTTCCATGGTGACAATTGGATCTCTGAACTTCTTCCTCTTTTGTCCAACATCGAGCGCCAGTTCCTCCATCACCCCAGAGTCCAACACCTCTTGCTCCATCAGGTCTTGTAGGAAGCTGTGAACAGCACTTTGCTCTTCCTCCTCGGCCAGGCAGTTGTACAGATCTTTGCACAAGTGGGTGTGAAAAATAAGTTTATATCACAACTGAGAAGTTTCTAAAAGGACTATCACTACTACGGTGATGTTTATTCCATTCACATTAGTACTGTTAATTACTGCTGACCGTTTTTCAAAGCATACAATACGTTTTTAGATTGATTTCCTGCCCTTCACCAGCTACTGGTTTCAGTTCATTTCAGCATGATGGGAAAATCAATGTGCTGAGACTTAACATTTGCTTGAGATAGCTAATCTATTACAAAAAGCACTTAGTTAACCATGGATGATATATATGTCATGTTTTTGTTATTGTTCAACTCTCTTGTAGTTCAGTTAAAAATATGAATTGTTTTGAAAACTCGTGGAAACTCCAAACATCTAAGATGTGGGAGTCCCTTGTTGAAAACTATTGCATTCCTGGTTATGCTGTAGGAATATGAAACCCAAAATACCAAAAGACAGGACATTGTGAAAATAAATTTAAATTTGTTAGCCTCTTGGTTGCAAAACATTGCAGTCTAATATTCAACCCTAAAGTCTTGAATTTAAGACTGTGAATGCACCAACTAAGGAGAACACAAAAGAAAACACAACTACACTATAATAACTTAACTTTGACAAAAGGTAAGTTTATAAAATGCTTACTGTGATCAATTTCAAATCTCAAGCAAGTTTAGTATTTTTGCAGGTAGATTTTCAAACTACAGTGAAAAATGTGAGTACCTGGAAGTAAGAAATCAATTTACAAGCCAATGACAAGCTTTATGTAAAAATATGTAAATTAGTTAAATGTGCTGGTATGGTCTGTAACTGTTAATCTATATGACCATAGTTGGTAGGTATTAGCTTATTTTCTATTATTATTTTGTTAAGGTTTGGGCCAAAAAGAGACATCTAATTACATGAATATGAGTCTCTTTGTGTGAACCCAATAATAAATATCTTAAGAAATGTAAAAATACATACTGTGCCACAAATTGATTTAATCTTGAACGTAATCCTAAAAATATATTCTTAAATCTTGTCATCAATATGACCTGAGTTGGAGGAAGAAGGAGACTGGCCTATTAGGTCTAATTCCTGGTAGTCTTGCAGAATGGAGTCAGAGCTACATGATCATGACTATCTTCCTTTGTACTACTCCTTTTAATGTGATCTGCACTAACCTTTGGGTTTTCAAACACAAACCCTTGCTTTAATTCATTAGTCCCATTATTAACTTTGGTTTGTAATGTTAAATGTAAACCCCACCATTCCCATATAACTAGTAAATTTGAACAGGCCTTAATTAATTAAATTAAAGAAGCTCAGGTTAGTTGGTAACATGTACCGTCAAAGTTGCTGTAGTTAAGGGCAGCAGGCTGAGCACTAGCCAGTGCAGCGGGGCTTCTCCTCTCATCGCAGCACATCAGGTCATCTTCCTCCTCCACCTCCAGCTCCAGACGCAACTTACTGCTCAGCCAATCACCAAGAAGAGCCTGAGCTGCAAGTAACCACCCAAATATAATTGTCAGCCTGAGGCTGATGCACACTATTATATAGGTAACACTGCTCTAGAGACACTCTAATGTTATATGCTGACCTACCTTCACTGTAAGCTTCATCATGATCCCTTAACTGGTCAGAGCTCTGCAATGGTACAGCTAGGCTGTTGTTTCCTGAACGAGGTTTCTTGTGGGAGAAAACTTCAGATACAGCAAACTCGGAGGCCACCTCCACGCGCTAAGGACAAGTAAATAGACTATTTATTATTTTCATTATCAATTAATCTAGGGATTATTCCGTTGCTTGGTTAATATCAATCATTTAAAGGTGACATTTTCAAATTGCTTGATTTGTCCATACCAAAAATTCCAACAGTCCAAAATCCAAAGGGATTTAGTTTACAATGACACAAACATCTACAGCAGCTGCACATTAAGTTCTCACCTTCCTCCACTGATCGATATCACCATTCTTCACATGCGTCTGTTAAGAAAAGAAAAAGAAAAGCAAGCTGTAAGCTGATACTGTTTGCAAGAGATACCACAGGGCCATGAAAATGCTGATCTCATGGTCACCTTTGCCTGCTTGAATATTGCCCAGCCAAGCTCACTAACACCTTGAGCTGTGGGCGCAATGTGCAAATTGATGGCTGAGCCAAGGCAAGATGTGGATTATTTCACAGGAAAGCTTAGCCATTGCCTTAAATCAGCAGATTGCTAAAATCATTTCCCAGACGTCTTAAATGGCTTTACTAGCAGCGATTCAGCAATCTCCTGTGTGAGGAAGCAGATATATGAGGCTGCAGGCATTGGACTATCTGAGAAAGCCCATCATACATAGTTATAACACTGATATGCTTGTCTCCTTCACTCATACATTCAATAGGGCCCGTTTTAAATTATGCTGGATCTCTCTAGGGGATTTGATCATCCTGGGAAAGGGGTGTAAAAATAATTAAATTGAAAAAAAAATACTTTATGAAAGAGGAAAAGGTGAGCTTGAATGTAGGATATCATCTAGAATAGGCAGCCACGGTTTCATTCCCTTTTTCCAATTAGAATTAGACAATTCAACATAAATCCAAAGTCTAAAGTTACCTTGTCCGCAGATGCTTTACTCTTGTCGTGTCCCCGCCACCTGAACAGGTGAGCATTGTGACCAGGAAACGTCATCATCTGTGTCTTTATAGACCTTTACCTCTGCTAGCAAGCATCACTAAAGTGTCCTCTTCTGCAAGCAAACTATATTACTACAATTATATCAACAAAAAGTGTTCAACAGTTCAGCCCCTCGTCCTATAAACAGGACTGCCATCGAGATTAATCACACAGGATTCTGGGAATGAAGTAAATTAAGTGTTTTCTCTTTTCAGGACCACGTGAACCACTCCACTGTCATTGTTGTTCTTGGTAACCACGGCAACGCTGTTCATTTCTCTAGGCGAGCCAAATGTGTGTTTAAATGTAATAAATCTTAAAGGTAAAATTAAAAAATCCAGTAACATCACGTATTCAAACAGTTTTACAAAGCACAACACAAAAAAAATAAAATATGTTTTGATTAAAAAGGGGAGGCACAGCGCATTTTGTAGTTTTCCGGTGATGACGACATATTTAGAAGATTTGTAGTTCCTGTATTATTTTTTTTTTCCGGAAATGGCTAAGACATGACCCGCCCTGCTCTGCCTCTGATTGGTTGACCATGATATGCTCGCCAACCAATCGAACGGAGGCAACGAGTACTGGCCAATCAGAGACAGGGTAGGGCGGGTCATGCCTTTTGCCGTTGTATGATTGGTAGAAGCCCAGCATCCTCCATGCTTCCTGTCAGACAGTTACATTTGTAGGTGAGTGAATTAAAGATGCTCTAAATTAAACAAGTTTGTATTTCAAACCAGCACAACTGCAAAGTCGTGTTTTACTCACCGTCAGTAAAGAGCAGTGACGTTAAACAGCTCAGTGAAAGCTTTAGTAACTCGTGGATATGGTTAGGCTAGTTAGCTAAGTGGCTAAGGTACTTCACGTGTGTTAGGCTAACTGGGGATCACTGTCGTTCAAACTGGTTGTGGTTTAGATATTGTAGGTAAGTGTAGTTGTGTCAATCTTTTTAGAGATTCTCGCATGGCTGGCAGCAGGATGAAGCTGGAGCTGTCCCGTGTAGTTCAGGGAAGATGTCGGCTGGGAGTCCTGAAGGAGCTCGGCAGGACGGGGCAGCAGTCTCTGGAAGTCCCGGGATGTCTGCTGCACACACACCTGGGCACAGTGCCCCACCTCACCCAGGACTCAATGCAGACCCTGAGCAACCTCCCCTCTGTCACCCAGGTCACCCTGTCCCATATGTAAGCTGAACTCATCTCTCTCTCACACACACACACACACACACACACACACACACACACACACACACACACACACACACACACACTAACTACTGTCTTATCAGTTGGACACAGACAGGTAGGACCACATTAAAACCAGTAGAAACACTTTATAAACAGGCTGTCATCATTGAAACATTTTAACTCGATATGACTTCTTAAACTGGGAAAAACATGATCAAATTTGCAGTTATTTTACTTGTGTATGAACATTTTTATATTCTGCCCCCCAAGTCCACTCAATGAATTCATAAATACAAAACAAAACAAAACTCATCAACAACAGCCACTACCATGGTGGATTGTAAAAAAAACTCATAAAAAAGTACCTTTGGGCAGTCAGCTTTTTCCTATCGCCAAGCACACACATCTGGACAATCGAACATGCTGTCATAATCTGGAGTAGTGGTTATGCCAATGTTTCACAATTTCTCTGCTATTGTACCTTTTAATTGTGCTTAAATACTTATGGGTCTGTGCTTATCTGCCCTTATGTGTTTTCTTTTAATATCATCAACCTGCCAGAGATTTCAGATACAAAATTAACTTGCATGGCTAAATCTGGCACATTTACATGGTGGCTCATGTTAATTAATGGGCATTTTCGCTTCTTTAATTAAATAATCATAACGTAAGAAAGACAAACACAACTCTCTCTAAAATCTAACTGTTTTTTTCCTTTCTCAAGAGCAGAGCATCAAGAAGTATTGGAGGAGTTTAAGGATGGATTCAAGAAGTTTGCAGGTACATGTTTGTTCTTCCTCTAACCTCCCTCAGAACCACTTATTTACCAGAGTGTAATGAGGAGTAGAGCAAGACATTTTTCACACACAGGTTAATATAGTAGCAGCTTATCGTATTTACTACAGCAGCCAGTCAGTGCTGAAATGCTATTGTTAGCAAAGCGTGTTCATACAAATAGTTTATTAAAAACTTTTTATGTTGAGATTTGAAGTTCCTTCTCGGCCTTGAAAACAACAGTCTCAACACGTCGGTCACACTGTTAGCTGTTCTAATCCTTCAGTCTCAATTTTAGTTTAAAGCCAATGGGATGAGAAATCCATAAAGCGTGTGTGATACAATCGAAAGCTCCACAACAGCTACTGGGTTTGACCTTGTGGAAGGAACAGCTCCTTCCTATCTCCAGGCCTTGGTCAAGCCCTACACCCCCGCCCGACCACTTCGCTCTGCTGCCTCGGGGCGACTGGTTGCCCCGTCGCTCAGAGGTCCCTGCGGCCGATCCACCCGGTCACAGCTTTTTTCTGTCCTGGCCCCTCAGTGGTGGAATGAACTCCCCACTGACCTCAGGACAGCAGAGTCGCTGCCCATCTTTAGGCGCAGGCTGAAAACTCACCTCTTCAAGAAGTACTACCCTGAGTCTTCCTCGTAGCACTTATTGTACTCGTATTAGTCTGTTGCAATTATTGTTTTTGTAGTAATTTGCCTCTGCACTATACTTTTGCTCTGGTTTATGCTTTAAGATGCTTGTTTAAGAAAGGAGATGCACTTATGACTAGTAGTTCTCTTGAATACCTATGTTGAATACACTTCCTGTAAGTCGCTTTGGATAAAAGCGTCTGCTAAATGACTGTAATGTAATGTGGAGCGCTTTTTTCAACATCTTTTTATTTGTTAAAGAGAGCGAGGGCAATATTGGATATTTTTCCCCCTCCCCTTTAATGGACCGCTCAGTATGTCTCTGCTGACGAACATGGCATTTGAACTGTGCTGTGTTTCCGTCTCTTAACCGAAGCAGCTTTGGTATTCATTAATAACATGTCTGTTTCTCACACTGTCAACACAACAAGTAAAATCATATTCATGTCAAAGATTAAGAGGCTGTACTGGAGGAAAGGGACTGTTTGTTGAACTATTTCAATTTCATTTGTTGCTGTTTTGCACCAATGTTATTGTTATTCAACCCTTTGCATTAGCTGTATTTTTAATAGCTACCACATCAGAAGAGCCTCCGCCAGGCTCAAAATCCTGTACTGGTGTGACTAGTTGATGTGTTTGATGTAAATGTCATCAAATACATCATTTCATGCACAAATTTATTCTGAAGAGCCTGGGGCTATTCCCACCGGATAGATTGGAAAGACTGGAGCAAATTGCTTCTAAATATATGGTATGCTGAGTTCCATATTGAAAAGCTGATAAGCTCCATGAGCCTGACAAAAAGTGTTGGCGTTTTGAGTAATATTAATAAATGCCCCAGAACAGTGACCTCACTTAGTGCTGTACGACAGTAGCCTTGGTTTTCTGCCTGAAGCAAACAAATTAGAAATGTAATCACTTGTTCTAAACTGTCAGGGGATTACTACTGTGCTGTCTCTGAAGTCTCAGAAGGGAAGAGCAGTGATTGAATAATTAGAAATAATAACAGCATTTTCTGCTATTAGGACCTTTTTGTTTTCTCACCTTTTGATCTCCGGCTGCAGCTGGGTTTGCTGATAAGGCCACACCTCATTCCTCTCTGCCGACTCCTCGTCACATTAACATTCAGTAATGAAGCTTCCCACTCTGTCACCTCGCTTCGAGCTCTGTCTCTGAGTGATTTGCATTGATTTTCGTTTTCTGCAGATCTTCGTGATACTGTGTTGTACTGCTCGCTTCACGACCCTGCGACTCCCTGCCCAACGGGTTACACCACTAACAAGGTGAGAAGAAGCCTTCTTGAAGGAATAGTTCCACATGTTGGGAAATGCGCTTATTCCTTTTTATGCCGAGTTTAGAAGAAGAAAATGAGAGTATAAATACCACACTCATATCTTTTTACTTAACATGTAGCTTTCCATCAGACTAGTTGCAGTTGCTTGGTAACCAGCGGATACTAAGCCCAAGAAATACTCATAACACACAACCCCCCCATAAAAGCACACTTATGTCGTTTGGGACTTTGTTAATTAGTGAGCTTCAGTTGCCTTCAGACAGATCCATGCTCATGTTTTTGGTCTATTATCTCTGTACATTGCATATTCTTTTTATTTTCAATAATGTGAAACTTTGCACATGACCTTGAATATATTTTACACATTCTTGCCTAGCTCTTACCTTTTTCAACAGTTACATGATACATATTTTCAATTTTAATTACTAATTCCATCTTTTTTTTCTTACAACAAATAAGCAAATTCCTTTAATGGGAAAATCTACTTGGCAATAAACTGGATTCTCATTATAATTTCTGGTCCTTATGCTAAACTAAGCTACACAGTTGCTGTTAGATCGGTATTAATCTTCTCATCCAACTCTTGGCAAGAAAACAAATATGTGTCTCTCACAATGCCAAAATGTTTAATGAGAATTAATTCACTAAAGCTGTTGTTTCATCTCAAGCGTGTGTGTTTTTACATTTCTGGGGGTTGTTATTAGACGGTGTCAGTGTGGGGCAGCGGTGGGCGGATAGAGCTGACGGTGGCTAAGTTCATGGCTCTCCAGAAGACCGTGCAGCCAGACTGGTACCAGAGCATGGCAGATGGAGAGACTTGGCAGAACAACACCTCCCGCAAAAGGGTTCGAAAATCAGTGGATCGAACTCTTGCCCACTTGGATGAGTGTCTGTTGGAGCACCAAAAATCACAGGTACGCACAGACAAGCAGCAGTCTACACAGACGCCTCCCTGTTCTATTACATTTGTGAATCAGTCATGCACGGCACAAACACACAGGACAAGGATTGATTGTTTGGTGGGTTTTGTGTCGCGGGTGCTGCTGTGCTGCGGCTTGAAACACGTTGAGATTAGGAGGAATACATTAATGAGTACATATGTTATCAGTAGGTGTGTAAAGGCTGAGCATCAAGCATGAATAATGGAACTAACTTTTCTTCATATTTTTAAAAGCAGTGAAACGCTATATCATTTCATGATAGAGAAAACAAAGCTGATCCACATGAAGAGGTGCAGGAGATGTTATATGACACCTCAACTCAGTTATGCTTCAGAGGAGATCATTTTTTTTCTTTAGTCCTAGAGAATGTAGCTTGATTTATAGGAAATTGTTTATTGTATTTTTATGTTTTGCTCGCAGTATTCTGAGGTGTGTCTTTTATACACGGTTTTATTTTGTGTGTACATTTCACTGCCTGTATGTCTTTGAGATGTGCTCTTTTGTGTATTTTATTGCCTGGACGGGAACCAAATTTCCCCTGGCACAATAAATGTGCAAGTGTAGAATTATGTTGAGCTGAGAGCCAAACAACTGACAGCGTACTTCAGGTAATTCTTGACATCAACATTGTACCGAGTGAGCTGCTTGATTGCTACTGAGCTCCACTCCCCACCCCCAACGGCATCTTTCCTCCTCGTGATGTGCACTCAACTTCATGTTGAGTCATCAGAATACAGATGGGCTGTGACTAGAATAAAATATATATTTTGATGCACTTGAGGTAAATTTCATTATGTCCCTGCATGCCGCACTTGTGGTTATAAAAAAGGACATTTATGTTTCACTATACATTTTTCCTCTCTCCTTCTTTTTCTTGCTCTGCTTACTATCTTTCGTAGTTTCTTTCTGTCAGCTGTTTAATCACCAAACTTTCTGTCATTGCCAGGAGTTGGAGGGAGTCGAGGTGTTCGGGGTGGTGGAGGGAGGAGACATTCTGGAAGAAAGGGTACGCTCAGGCAGGGAGACAGCCAAGAGGCCTGTGGCCGGATTCTGCCTGGACGGCCTGCAGACGGGCTGCATGGACCAGAACCTGAGGAACCAGCTCATCACTGCTGTGACCAAGGAGCTGCCTGAGGACAAACCAAGGTCAGCTTGTGACTGTGGAATAAATGTATTTATTGATTACAGTTGTAATGGGAGATGTTTAACTGGAAAAAAGTCACAGAAATCATTAAATCAGCTGCAAACAAAAGGAGGCATATAAGCTGGGTGGACGAATGGTCCCCTGTTATTTTTCATGCATGCCTTATATTTAATCACCAGTTTAGAAACAGCCTGAAGATGCTCTAAATCAATACAGAAACAAAAAGAAAAACACCCGTATTGATTTTCATCATTAATGAATGTGTTGATTTTTATTCTTCGTTTACTCAACAAAAGGATTAAAAATGTCTATTACCATTTTAAAGTGATGTTTTAAAATAGAATCATTAGTCAAGTATTCTATTTAGAGCTGCGTCTCACAATTCCTTTCGATATATGATTTCTTTTTCTGATTGATCGCACAGCCTAAAACATTGGGAAATAGTGAAAATGTCCACCAAAGGGACATCTTCAACTGACATGTTTTGTCAAACCAAAGTCCAACATCTGAAATAGCACCAAATCCTCATATTGGAGTAGCTGAAACCAGAGGTTTTGAGTTTTTCGCTTGAAAAATGACTTAAATTTTGCAAATTAATTTTCTGTTGATCAAGGAATCACTTAATTGACTAATCGATTGAGATCTAATTAGATTAGTAATATAAACTGGAAGAAAATAACCAACTCTTTATATTGGGCAATCTCTAACAATGACATTCTCAATATTTGTACTGATTACCAAAATGATTAATCACTAATCAATCATTAAATAGTTTTTAGTAAATTTACAAACCAGTGATGTGTGATTCAGTGACGGAGTGGGCCCAGTTGGTGGGTCATTTTCAATCAGTAAATGAACCTGCTTGATTGGTTACAAGTATAAACCCAGCAGCTCTTTTTTGCCCCCCCACAGCGGTCATTATCTCAGCTCACTCTTAAAGAATAGTGCCAGTGCCATTTACCGGTAGTCTTTATCTACTTTACTACTGTCCTTCTTTAGTTTACTGTTCTCCAAGAATAATTATGTCTGCTGACATTCATATTTAAAAATCTAAAATGTACAACGCTCTAGTTGAAACTGCCAATTGTTCTAGCAAACAAACAGCTAAACAAAACAGCAGCACGTTTAGAGGATCATATTCTGATTGCGACATGTGATAATGTCCCATAACTGAGACCAAGGAGAGCATGATATAGTCTTCTATTCAGTTCAAAATATGCAGTTTACACTCATGCTGAAAAAAGCGTTGCCAGTTTTTAGTAGTCTTTCATATGTAGAGTTAGTTGACTTCTTCCATTTTACAATTGTAATTGAATAAGAGCTGAAAGGATTCGTTGTTAGTTAATCGTTAATCTAGGGCTGGGCGATAATTCATTGTCTTTCTATTTTCTGATGAACTTATGAATTGAGATACCGTGATGCACAGTTACGTTATCTAAATTGATAATAACAAGCACATACTAACTCAAATTTCTCAGAAAATCTGATCATTTTGCACTTAAATTCTTAATAATTCACACAAGAGTATACAAAATAGGGGTTACCATGTAACTATGTAAGTAGACTGTTTAATTATTTATTGATTACCAGAAAATATGCTTTATTGTGATAAATATTAATATTGTGATATGATAGTACCTAAATCAGATTTTGGACATAGCGCCCAGCCCTACGTTGATCAATGTTTTTCCAGCAAAATCAGTCTCTAGTTCCAGTTTGTTCAATATGAGGATTTGGTGTTCCCCAATATTTTACACAAATTGAATGTCGTTGGGACTGTTGGTGGGAGAAGACAATTCATTTTGAAGACGTCACCTCATGCTCTTGGAGATTGTGATAGACGAGCTTCACTATCATCATATAAAAATAACTAATCTAATAATTCTAAAGGTAATTGACACATTCATTTAATGAAAATAAATGTTAGTTTTAGCCCTAAATATAATCTTGGATTAAGATTAAGTACTAATGGGCATAACGATGAATTAGAAAAATGATCTAACCAATGTTTAATCCTGTGGAAGGATTTTGTATAAAGATGAATGTAAAATGCTTCTTCTACAGATATTAAAAACAGCCCCAAAGTTTCTAGGTTCTCCAAACTACATAAGCCTTTTGCCTTTCAGAGCGTTTTCACTGGAGTCTGTCTCACATGAGCGCTCCTCTCACGGAGGTGATGGAGGAGCACAAGTTTGCTTGTGAACAGGCTCCTTGGGTGCTGGTTGTTCTGGTTTTGGAGTTGTTGCTTCCTACTGGAATAGTCGAGTGGAGTCATTATCAAATGCTAAATTGGGCTTGACCTTGACGCCTGCAGGCAGAGAGTCAGCGGGAGCCTGTTAACTGAAAGCCCATGACGAGCACCACCACACAACGGTGCAGATGTTGTTAGAGGGTAATATGTTGTATAAGCTTGAGTGGGTTGCATTAACCCTAAGAGACCCACATAGACCCATTTTTGTCCTTTTTTTTTAGGGGGGTCCGCCAATTTTTAGGGGGAGATAGCAGGTCAACGTCATATATGCCACATAACAGAAGATTAATTTGAGATGCAGCTCAGCTGTGTATGTCAAGTTGTTCTAGTCATAAATCAGAGATAAAAATGTATTAATTAATTATGTCTCATAAGTTGTTGCAGCAATTTTTAGGTTGATTTGGTGCTAAATGTAACACTTTTTTTTTTACCACTGGAGAATTGATTCAAATGATCAAAAATCCATCCAAAATACCACATAAATACACCAAGATCTCAAGAAACACCATAGAAATATCAAAGCTGTGATTTGGTATCTGAAACTTGATATTTAGCAAAAATGGCTTTTTTTGGCAATTGGACGCTGAGAATTCTATTCTGTAAATTGCTCAGAAACCCCCTTATTGTCAATATACCTTGTCCATTACCAAAGCCATACATCTTCTGAATGCCAAAGATATATAGCTTGTGTTTGTAAAGAAACCACAGCAAGTAACTGTGGTGGGACTAAAATAGACTTTGGCGGGCTGCCACATTCTGGGTAATTAATGGGAAACACTGTGATACCAGTATTATACCAGTATTCACTCCAGCTGTAAGACTGAGCCTGCTACAGCTTCTTAAATACAGTAGTGTCGGCAGGGACAGTTCTCCAAGGGTTAATCTCTATGATTTACTTAATTTTTGATTCAGTGTTTTCTGCTGTCTGTGTGTGACTCTCAGACTGCTGCAGGGTGTTGGACGACCGGATGAGGTGCTGGCATGTGTGGAGGCCGGTGTGGACCTGTTCGAGGGTTTCTTCCCCTTCCAGGTGACAGAGCGAGGCTGTGCTCTTTGCTTCAGCTTCGACATCTCCCCGGACCCAGAGCTCGCAGATAGAGCGCCCCCTACAGGTGTGGTGAATTGCTGTGCGGAGGTAGTTTTGTTTAAACTTTTTAGAGGGTAATTCAATATATCTGACGAAGCTAAACCGAATTAATGAAAGAAAGTTTAACTTAATTGGCAGCTGTTGTGCATTGAAGGATAATTATCTTCTTATTGACCCTTCACTTAGTCCCGACCTTGAACGCAGATTGGCCACTCATAGTGTAGCTTCGGCATGCTGTGACTGGAGTCTGACAGTTTACCGGCTGTTTCAAATTTTGTTCATTTATAGATGTTTTTTTGGATTTCAAGCTAGTCATGGTTAAATGTTAAGTAAAAGTGATACACGTTACCCAGGTACACCTTTCTAAAATGTTACATTTCTGCATTAAAACCTGTGGGATTACATTAGCGGAGTACGTTAGCATAACATTAACTAGCGTTGGCACGTTTGTGCTACGCATGCTACTGACGGTATACTGAATCGCTACACATGCTGCTTTTTTTTTTTTAATGATCGTAACAGTGCAGTAGGACCTACCCAGTTGTGTAGCTACAGGTATGTAGTCGAGGTAAAAATGAAGGTAGGGGTCAAGGATGAGTCTGATCCATGCAGGGGGAAGGGGGAAGGGGCCAGCCCACACGTATGTATATGGTGCCTCAACACCAAATTCCATTAATAAAACAGCCTATTTCATTGTTAATGATTTTACATGTATTCTCTCTCTCATATACTCGAGCCTCATTTTGATCTTGTAACATGAATCGAACATCAGTAGATGTAGATCAAGCTTGTTAACTCTCAGCTGCTCTAACCTTTCCATTTAATCTGCATCAACCCTCCCTCCACACTATGCTGTTTCAGGATTTCCATTACAAATGCATTGTTTCATACACTGCACTCTCTTTTCAGGCAGTAGTTCATGTAACTGCTATTGTTTTTAGATATTAGCATTTAATATTACGCTTTTGAATCAAGGTTTGATTCAAAATTTCAAAAGGGTACAATTCTGCTCTTGTCAAACCAAATGACTTTTCAGGTAAAAGAACCTTGCCTAAAGCCCAAAAATTACTTTTTTAAAGTGTGATAAAGGAAATTACCCCGAAAAGATGGAAAACCCTGGCGTTCTATTCACAAGTTTGGAACATAGTCCTAGAGCGAACTGACGTGTCACAATGTAATTGGGAGCTCAGGTATGGGGCCTCTCTAACTAGATGCTTTTGGATTTGAATGAAACCTCGATGAAATGAGCTTGTGGTAGAGAATTATGAATTATCTCACCATGTTAGTTTACGTAACATCATTTCTGTGTATAAAGGAGATGTGAACAAAGCAATGAGTAAATATTTATTGTTGTTTATAGGTAGAGATCATGTCAGGTTTGGATGTCAGAAGGGGCACAACTCGGAAGTTATTAATAGTACACAGTAGGGTGGAACAATTAATCAAATTCAAATTGACATCACAATGAAATAGAAAGCATTTATTTTTTTTATTAAAAGCTTGATAAAAAACTTTGACATCTGAGAGCAAGAGTAGAAAAAAAACAACTTGTATATTTCACATACATTTTTTTATATTACATTACATTACAGTCATTTAGCAGACGCTTTTATCCAAAGCGACTTACAATCAGTAGTATATTACATATCATTCACACACTGATGACACCATCCAGTCCACACCGATGGCAAGCCTTCGGGAGCAACTTGGGGTTAAGTATCTTGCCCAAGGACACATCGACTGCCGAAGCCGGGTATCGAACCACCGATCCTCTGATTGGAGAACTACCTTGCTCTCCACTACGCCACGTGATCAATATATATTATTGATCACACCAGGTCTGTTGTTCTGCAGTGCTTGGTTGTTCTACTTTTTCTAGTTTTCTGTAAAATAAGTTATGATGATTATATTACATGTTTACATGTTTTACAGGCTTGAAAGCATCAATATTCTACTCTGATTGAAGCTATTTACATTTTAATAGCTAAACAAATATATTTTATTAATATTAAATGCATCAATTCATCTCATTTCCTTACAGCACACAGGCCTGACCGACATGAAAGAGCAGTTCACATATTGACTGTATCTCATGCTGTGTTTGTTATTCAATACAATTATGTATTGATTGTGTACAGTGAACAATACAAATAAGGAACTTTAAAAAAACGCAATAATGGTCTAAAAATATCCCAACAATATTTCCCCATACTGTCCAGCCTGTGTACAGACATGATTAGATATGCCCAATAATGAGCCGAGCTTTTGGCAGTTTCTATAGGAGAAGCCTGTGATGCTGAGCTGAAAATGCTGAAAGATTTTCCTGGTGCTCATAGAAACATAAGGGGCCGTTCATCTCACAGCAGAGAGGCTGTACAGACTTTTCTCTAATTGCACCATGTTTAACCAGACTTAAAAGGTTCAGAGTAAAGACCTTGCAGAGTGTCTTCAGTGAAGGAACAGTCCTTTTATCTAATTTTTAAATTGGTGAGAACCAGAGCAAGAGGAAGTCTGACTGCTGGTAGAGCCAGTTTTCACATAATGAATAGTGTGTGTGTGTGTGTGTGTGTGTGTGTGTGAATGTCATGTTTCCCAGCAGATGATGGATTTCTTTAGCTTTAAAAGCAGAGCTGGATCTAATGGCTATTGAAGTTATTTGTTTGTTTGTGTGTGTGGTGGCAGTGTGTGTGTATTTTCTAGCCCCAGGTCAGTTGAGGTAATTGGGTAGAAGGAAATTCGGCTGGTAAATCAGTGGTGCATCCCATAGCTGTTAAGGTAACAAGAAATACTGGGCCCGTCGCTCTGATTGTTGTCCCAAGTGAAAAGCTAAAGAATGTTATGACAAGAGCTGAGGGAAATGGCCTGCTGAAGACTTTGTGCTTCATTAAAAAGCTGCGTGAAAGCACGTCTGACAGCTGGAGTGAAGTTCAGTATCCGGCAGCATCTAGTGTCAGACAGCATTAATCGATTCTGCCCAGGGTGCGTAATGCAGTTCAGTGGAGGTGAGAGCTGTGATGGTGTCAAACCTGAAGAGAAATTCTAATTCCCCTCTCAGCCAATTACAAAAATCCTGTGGGGGGGAACTTTCCAGTTAAGACCCTTTTTGACACTGCAGACCATATGCAATTTCAACCCCTTCCTTCCCTTTCACCCTCTGGAAGTTATCTTTAGAACTCATCATCGGATCTAACTCTTATCCCCTAACTACACTTCATCCACCTAGTCTGCCCTAAAAGCCAAAACGCTACAGTACAAATTTTGTCAAAATTGAGATTGAGTTAAAACCAGAATAAGGTAAACCATAATATGAAAATGTATTATGCCATATTAGAAACGTGTAATTTCAGGGGAACAAACAGCATTTATAGGAATAGACAACAGTGGTAAAAACCAAACTGCAGCTCTACAGCAAGTTATGGCTCGGAGGTGAGGTAGCCTTAACTTAATATTATCATAATGAGGATCAAAAGGTAACTCCTGATAAGCTAGTCCTGCTAACCTAACTAGCCTAGCTTATCAGAGAGGCAGTAACTGCCATCACTGTAGTCTCTGACTCCGCTGAAATGATTTGATGTCGTTAAGTGCCTTAAACTGCATTCTCTCGACTGGACATCAGGGGCGACTCCTTCGGTTACAAAAAAAGGTCTGATTGTGTAGAAATATGATAAAACGACTCTTTCTCACTTAATTTATTACCTCAGTAATCGTTGTAAACATGAGTTTATTTTCTCAATTGCTAGTTTAAAGTCTTAATACAGCGCAATGGTTTTTTTGTAAATTGTTGTCCCATTTATAGTAAATAAGACCACAGAGCAGCTTTAGGGCGGGGTTACCTTTTGATTGACAGGTTGCTACCACAACGTTTTCCGGTCTTATAGTTGTCGTGTGTTTACGTCTTAGAACTTTAACCCTTTCACACTGTGATTTTAGTTTATTAGTTGTTATAAGTTAATTATAACATTTTATTTTCTTAGATATTTCTTGTTTCGCGTACAAAACATACAGTAAAAAAAACTATATCGTTAATGGGTTGAGCTACCTTTTCAATTACATATTTAAATATATTTAATTAAGGATGAATTAATTAACCTTGCTGAATTGTCCAAACGGAAAGGAAGTATGATGATGAAAACACATTATCTTTGTGGGTGTGTTTTCTTTGCATCCTTTGAAGTGTCAAAACATTGAGTGCATGCATGCAAAAAGGTTTCCAACGGTCTGCTTCTCAGTTTGGCTAAGCCTTTTTCTGTTCTGCTCTGTGCTTTTGAAAGACAGAACTGCTCTTCAGCATAAGTAGCTTCTCCCTTCTTTACATCTTATTAGTTTTGGTCAAGCCGCATTTTGTTCCTGGTACTCTCTCATCACCCCATCCTTAAGCTAAATTCCATTTTATGCTCTGTTTATACACTGTGTTGCCCTCCGCTTAACCCGTTTCGGATGGCGCTAAACCCATTTTGCTCTATTGTTGCTTTTTTAAACTCTTTCTTTAATCATATGCCTTGTTATGGACCATTTTCTTCCTTTGTCTCTTTCCTTCCTCCCTTTAGTTTCATCTTCCTTATATTCCTCGTGTGTGTAACTGTAGTATACCCTCCTGTGAACAACAGCCCTCTGGATAAAACACGCTCTTTATCACCTCCGGTTACTTCTCTATTCTCATTAAATTAAGTGAACACCCTCCCCTTATGTGTAAAACAGGCTTTGGTTGTCAGAACATAGACAGTAAGTAATTATATTATAACGGGGGAGAGAATATAGGACACCGCAGTGTTTTAAAAGGGGTCAAGCTACACTATGTGTTCCTGTGTTATCTTTTGCTGCCGGGCTGATAGAGCTATGATGTTTTCTATGTAGGGAAGTATTTTCTGCTAACAAATGAGATTATGGTGTGAATAGTTTGTGTTGAGCTGAGATTAATGCGATGCATGTTTGCTTTGCTAGTGCTGGAGCTGGAGGAAGAGAGGGACACGTCGGGAGAGACTCAACAGAATGGAGATTTAAATCCTGATGATCAATTGCGGATGACGTCTTTTGAGATCAATCTCAAAGACAAGAGGTTTGTGGCAGCTATCATAAAACCCCAACGGGTTTCGAAAGTCGCAATGTGTGCTGAATCAAGAAAACTTGGTTTACATTTACGGTGCCTGTTCATGAATTCTACTTATTTGAACGTTCTTTGAACTTCTATCCAGATACAAAGATGACTTCAGGCCCCTGGTTGAGGGGTGTGGCTGCTACTGCTGTAAGAACCACCAGAGGGCGTACCTGCACCACCTGCTGGTGACCAATGAGCTGCTGGCTGGAGTCCTGCTAATGATCCACAACACAGCCCACTATCATGCCTTCTTCGGCGCCCTGAGAGAAGCTCTGGCCAATGATAAACTGGACATCCTTAAGAGACGAGTACTTAGGGAGGGAGGCGGGCAGGCAGAAATAAATGCCTAAGACTGATCAATCAGAATGATTGGATAGGGATTGATCCTGCTTTTCCTCTCAAGGATCACTGGACTGACATGGCCAGATTCCATCAAAGCATCTGCCTTACTACTGCAGAGACCTTGAGACCAAGTGCCTCCATATGTCTCAGAAGCACATTTTAAAAAGAGGAGGATGAAAAGACATCACAGCATATAAAGACGACCATTTGATGTTTGTCCCTTGGGTTTCACACCAGGAGATACTTCCTTCAGCTTGTGTATTGATCAGAGCAGATAGCCAGGAGAAGTCAGGGCGAGGTGGCTGTGAAAAAGGCAAGACAGGAGGTCAAGAGGGAATTTGCATAAAGAAAGAAATATGAAGATGGATGGTTGTGTACTATCGACAAAGAATCCCTTTGAGCTTTCTGTTGTGGTCTGATTATTGTAGTCTAATATCCTCTGGATTGACAGAGTATAGTTACAGTAAAGGAAAAACTTACTGAAATAGATCTTTCTTTTCTCCTGTTTTACATTACAAAGTCATGTGTATAATAGGATCTGCTTGAATCATTTTATACTTTATTCTTATCTATTGGTCAAACAATTGTAATGCGTCTTGTGCTCCATGAATATCTTTTAATGTTTTTGTCGGATTAGCTTCTCACACACGTAGTTTGACTTCTTCTTGTTGTCAAACCTACTGAATAACCAGCATGTATGATGAGATTGTGTCACATTAAACTCGCTGCTCTCAACATGCAGATGTGATGGTTGTTGTCTCTTGTGGGCTTCGTGGAGGTTAACTGAAGGTTTGAGCTGACAGCTCCACTGCTCCTGCTGCTGAAAAAAGGATAAAGATCAGGGGTAGATATGAGTCTCTACTGCCTCCCGTGCAGCGATGGAGGGAGGCTTTTTGAAGGTGAGGAGATATAATTGACTACCATACCGTGCAGATGTCTGTCGGGGACAGGGCACCGACTGAGGGAGAGGAGAGTGTGACAGATTTCTGGAACAGCTATGAGGATTTTTGTCGGACTTTAACTTTACTGCATTGAGCATTATATAAAAGTAGGTTGGAGGATTTGCTGTCATCAATAAGTGGACCAAGTGCATGAATACTTAAGAAATGTAGGCATAAAATGGGTTTTGGAAAGGCAGTACTCTATTTATGCCTGTGGGGAAAATAAGTCCAAAGCTAAAACAAGCAGTAACCTCTAGACTTATGTTTATTTTAAGGTTTAAGGCAGTAGACACAAACTAGTGTGGAGAAGGTTGTGAAGTCCTTCCCCCAGATAAGTCAGTAAAAATAGAAGCAGTGAATGGATAACACCCTTCTTTTCCCTGGATAACTGCTATTGATATTTAAAGCCAGGAACTCTCAATGGAGGTGTTTAGCAGCTAACAATTTCATTGTGTGATGTGTAGCTGACAAACATTTGTATTAAAGCATGCTCAGTAATTCTACCCTTGGTTAATATGCACTGGTTAAAACAAGGCTTCAGTCTATTTATGGCAATAATTATGCCCCTTTGAAGCAGTTCTTAATGAAGGTTGATTACTGCATTCCAACTGATTTATTTATTTAGACGGGTGTCTTCGGGGTGTCTTGAGATATATCTGAAATAAATACCTGGCTCTTTAGCTGTTACATGTCCCACAATGTTCACCAGCTAGTCTAGTCTATAACTGCTGAGCAGGTAGTGCGTGAACAGTGATCAGAACTTTTTTTCATAAAAAATATTTGCCCGCTGCAGCTGAAAATTAAACTTGTGGGCCATAAAAGAAAAGAACAAAAAGGCAATAAAATGCTCCATAAATAAGTTGATGTGGATTTTTCAGTGTTAATGAGCATCCCTTTCACATTTCATATAAAGACATTTATGAGCAGAGCTTTAAACTGGCAGTACTGCAAAGGACACCAACTATCAGACCGAGGAACATCTTTTTTAGTTTTAAGTTTGCAATGTATAATGCATAGCTATTATCTCAGTTATGTTCAGTTAACATCTTTATTGTGGGGATTAGTTCCATAAAGTGTTTGTATAAGTGGATAAACTGAAAACAAAAAAACATTTAAGAAAGACTTATTTCCATCTAGGAGCTTACATTCTTGAGAGCTGATGGTTATGTTCATTCTTTGTGTGCTTCCTTATCTGGCAGACTGAACGACATTGGGCACAATTTCCTCTCTGAATGACACAGTCAGCAGGTGGTCCTCCATAGCTCATTTCAACCAATTATACAGATGGAGAGTGCCTTTCAGGCTTGATCACTACGTGTTTCTTTTCTGTCTATCCACTCTCCTGAAAGAGTTTGCGGTTTTAGCCGAGCCTCACATTCATCCCACACTTCACACGCCAGCCGGATTGTTATCTGCTGTTGTGGCAGCACAGCATGAAAAAAGATGGGATCAGCTGTTCTCCCAAGACTACAGATTCTCATAAAAGTCATTGGTGTGAAGTACAGTTGGTGTTATCGTGGAGGAAATGATGGCCAGAGAAGGGGTTTTATCAGAGAGAGATTTTGCCATCAGAGCAGAGCATCCAGAGTCTTTACAGGAGAGAGAAAGTGCCGGTATTTGTCACTTTGAGAGGAAAGTGTTGCGTTGTAGTGCTTTGGTACCTTAAATCATTGATTTGACAAGGAGAGCTTCTGTTTGAACATTTTGTTACCACAAAGGACAAACAAAAAATGACCGCAAAGAGACACAAAATAACCACAAAGAAATTGACAATTAAAAAAGAAAGAATGACTATGAGACATAGAACTACAACGAGAAGCAAAAATGACATATAAACATTTTAAACTGATTAAATGTCTACAAAACTACGGCACAAAACAGATACAAAAAACAAAACAAAAAAGAAAGACAAAAAAATTATAAGCAGCTGTAAATGAACACAAAGATAGAAAAAACAACAACAAAGAGATACAAAATGATTACAAGGAGACACAAAAGGACCTCAAAGAGAGGAAAGCGGTCTCTCTCAGTCTGGGTGTTTTGCTGAAGGACGTGGAGTATGGAGTCATAGGAGTGGTTTGTTAAGAATCCATCTGTTTAAATAGATGTGGGAAATATAGACTTTTATTTCTTTATTTATATCTGTATATATATATATATATATATATATATATATATATATACCACCATCACCATCGGCGTCGACCATTTCCTGTCTCCAAAATGTTCGTACACATGTGTCAGAGTTTCTGTACAGCTGAGCACATTCTCCTGTCAAGTTTGTTTTTATAGATTACAGCTTTTGCGTGGGAAGTAGCGTATGCCTCTTTAAGGCCCCGTTTTGTGTATACTCAATGGTCCCTAATGAGACCCAGGTGTTTTTAATTGAATTATTTTCTTTGGATGACCAACATGTAACTCCAGATAAAAGACACTATATTTGGACCAACATGTCAAATCAGATGAGCCAATTTACTGTATATTTTCAGGCTATAGGGTGCTAATGAGAACTCATCAGTGCTTGTCCCTTGAGTCTTAAAACAATATATTATTACACATTTAATATTAAACATGACAGTAATACAACTTAAAAATGTCAACAACAACCAATATATAATTAAAATATGTATAATGAATATTAGATACCTTCATATATAAGTCCTTAAATAAAAACATGTAAAAATAAAAACTTGTGGAAATAACTAAATTAATAACCTTAATAATAAACTCTTTCAGTCCCAATACCGATAATGATACCTGGGCTTTAGGTTTTGGCCAACACTGAGTATTGATTTGATACCAGTGTTAAATTTATAATCCATATGTCTCACTGTGTGGAAGTGACTGGGATCGTTATTTTATGTCAAAAGCAACATCAGGCTTGACTTAAACATTGCTTTCCTAACTTTATAAAATACAATCAATGAAATAAATACATAGATAAAGATATACTGAATTGTTATTTATTAAAATAACGGTTTTGAATACCAGATTGGCATATTGTCACCGATACGTAATCCAGCTATTTCAGACAGTTTTGGTATCGATGCATCTCAAGAAATAATAATAGTAATAAGTGATAATATACAAGCGATAGCGCTCTGTGCAGCAGCGTGGGCGGGGCTTCAGGGTTCTGTAGACTGAGTTGATCAATTTATCAGCTGGACTTTACAGCCCTGGACTCGCTGACTTCTGCTCACATCTGCTGCTGGATGCTGAATATATTAACGTTTTATAATGCATTATCTTACAATAAAACCTTGAATTGCATCTGTGTTTGAAAGGTACTGTGACATTAAATCAACCTTCTTGCCTTAAAATCCTAAGTAACTTTAGACTTGTTGTAAACTAGCAAAATGTTCATTATTTTCTTTGGATGACCAACATGTAACTCCAGACAAACACTATATTTTGAAAAACATGTAAAATCAGTTGAGCCAATTTACTGTATATTTTCAAGCTTTACGGTGCTAATGAGAACTCACTGGCGTTTGTCCCAGGGTTTCTATATCAACAATTTATTATTACACATTTAATATTAAACATGACAACCTAAAATTTTCATTAACAACCGACTTACAAGCATGACATAATTTTTATGATTTTATTTTTTTTAAGATGTTATTTGTGTAGCTGAAGGTGTTTCAGTGGGCCTCACAGACCCAGATCAGCAGCAGGTGCCCAGCCCAAGCTCTCTAGGAAGACGAGGAAAAACTCCCCATGAACCTTAGAACAATCTAATGGACATGGGAAGAAACCTCGGGAAAGGCTATTCAAAGAGAGATCCCCTCTCCTTGGATGGCTGTGTGTGTGTGTGTGTGTGTGTGTTGGTGGTTGGTGGTTGGTGGGTTGATGGGTTGGTGGTTGATGGTTAGTGGGTTGATGGGTTGATGGGTTGGTTGGTGGGTTGGTGGGGGTTTGTGTGTGTGTGTGTGTGTGTGTGTGTGTGTGTGTGTGTGTGTGTGTGTGTGGGTGTGGGTGCATTAGTTATTGTATCTTTGTGAGGAATAGTTTCAGTTTTACACCTGAAAAGTGAAATCACTTCACATTCCAAGTGTAGAATAAAGTCTTGACCCTCAAACAGCTGTTTTAAAGTGCTGTTTAGGGGTTAAGACTGATTAATCCTCACAAGTATACAATAACAAATGTGTCTTTGTGTCCTCAGCATTGAGCCTGGCATGAGAAGAGTTTCTTGTACCACTTCTTGTTCATCTGCTTGATGGTGATCTGGCTCTGAAGATCTTCGAGCTGGGACTTCAAGGAGCTCTCGGTTGTCTGTCGCTCCTGTTCCTTCTCCTGCAGCGTCTGCTGGATGTTTTCTGTGGCCTGAAGGAGGGATAACTTCTCCTGCTGCCACTCGATGGTACGACTCTTCATCTGCTGCTCAGCCTCCATCACAGCAGCTAAGAGGTCGTTGTTTTTCTTTTCTTGATGGTCGAGCTGAACTCCAAAGGAGGATTTTTCCTGCTGCCAAAGGAGATGTTCTCTCTCTAGCTGATCTTCAAATTTGTTCTTGAGAGTAGCTATGAGGTTTTTGTTGTCTTTGTCCTGCATCTCCAGCTGTGCAAGATAGTTTCTCTGGGATGTTTCCAGCTGTGCCGTGAGGGTTGACTGTTCCTGAAAGCGTAGATGCTCAGTTTCTAACAGATCTTCTGTCCTTTTCAGAGCTGCTTCGATCCTGTTTGTCTCCACTCTCTGTTCCTCCAGCTGGGCTTGATGGGAAGTCTGGGATGTTTCTAACATCTGTGTAGCCTCCTCCCCCTGTTTTTGAAGAGAAGCTACGATCAGCTGGGCATCGTAGAGGTCCCTGCAGGTTTTGTCCTGCTTGGCTGTGAGGGAAGACTTCTCCTGCTGCCACTCAATGCTACGACTCTTCAACTGCTGCTCAGCCTTCATCACAGCAGCCAAGAGGTTGTTGTTTTTCTTTTTCTGGTGTTCAAGCTGAACCCCAGAGGAGGCTTTCTTTCTCAACGTGTCTTTCAGCAGGGAAGCTTTCTCCTGCTGCCAAAGGAGACGTTCTCTCTCTTGTTCTTCAGATTTCTTCTCGAGAGTAGCCATGAGTTTCTTGTTGTCTTTGTCCTGCATCTCCAGCTGTGCAAGATAGTTGCTCTGGGATGTTTCCAGCTGTGCCGTGAGGGTTGACTGTTCCTGAAAGCGGAGATGCTCAGTTTTCAGCAGATCTTCTGTCTTTTTCAGAGCTTCTAAGATCTTGCTGTTCTCCGCTCTCTGTTCCTCCAGCTGGGCTTGATGGGCTGACTGGAATTTCTCCAGCATCTGTTTAGCCTCCTCCTCCTGTGTTTGAAGAGAAGCTATGGTCTTCAGCTGGTCATTGTTGTTGTCCCACTCTGTTTCCAGCTGTGCTATGAGGGAGGACTTCTCCTCTTCCCACTGCAGAGTTCCAGTCTTCAGCTCCTGTTCAGCCTTCTCCAGAGCAGCCTTGAGCTTACTAATATCTTTTTTCTGCTCGTCCAGTTCAGCCAGACAGGATGCTCTGGACGTCTCCATCTCCTCCTGGGTGGTAGTTTTCTGCTGAGAGTGGAGGCGCTCAGTCTCCAGCAGGTCCTTTGCCTCTTTCAGGGCTTCTGCAGTCTTCCTGGTCTCTGCTTGTGCTTCAATCAGCTGTACTTTGAGAGAAGACTTCTCTTCTTGAAACTGTAGATGTCCATTCTTGAGCTCCTGCTCAGCCTTATCAAGAGCAGCCTTGAACTTACCATTGATGTCTACATGTTCATCAAATTTTGCCTGACAGAAGGTCTTGTATATCTCCATCTCCTCCTGGGTGATGGTTTTCTGATGAGAGTGGAGACGCTCAGTCTCCAGCAGGTCCTGTGCGTCTTTCAGAGCTACTACGATCCTGTTGGTCTCCGCTCTCTGTTCATTCATCTGAGCTTGATGGAAAGCCTGAGCTCTTTCCAGTGTCTGCTTTAATGCTTCCTGCTCTTGTGCCCGAAAGGAAGCTATCAGATGCACCTGGGATTCAAAGTAGCCACCGTTTTTCTGCTGCTGTGTTGTGAGGAAAAACTTCTCCTGTTGCCACTGGAGATGAACGGTCTTAAGCTGCTGCTCAGTCTTGTCCAGAGCAGCCTTGAGCTTACTGCTAACATCGATCTGTTCATCCACTTTAGCCTGACAGAAGTCTCTGAATGTCTCCATCTCCTCTTCGGTGGTAGTTTTCTGATGAGGGCGGAGACGCTCAGTCTCCAGCACGTCCCGTGCTTCTTTCAGAGCTGCTGCGATCTTGTTAGTCTCCGCTCTCTGTTCGTTCATCTGAGCTTGATGGAAAGCGTGAGATCTTTCCAGGGTCTGCTTTGCTGCTTCTTCCTGATTTTTGAAAGCTTCCGCCATCTTTCTCAATTCAATGCGTAGTTTCTGTGTTTGAGCCGTCTCGATATCCAGATAGCTCTCCAACTCCAACTCTACGTTAGTTTTAGCCACTGCAATCATCTTCCTTACAGCACGGAGCTCCATCTTCTTAGCCTCCACTTCATTTTGAAGGGCCTTTTTCTCTCCCTTCACTTGCTCCAACTTTACATGCTGTTCCTTGATGGTGGAGGCCTGCTGCTCGAGATCACTCTGAGCTTTCTGCAGATTTGTGTTGGTCTTTTCCAGCTGGGATTTCAGAAACTCTGAAGATTGGCCATGTTTAGCCTGAGATTCATGCAGCTGATCTTTCAGGCCACATACCTCCTTCGGCGTTTCTTGTTTCTCGTCGCTCCACTTGTTGTTCACGTTCTTTTCTTGGACATGATCGAGAAAATGTTGCAGCGAGTCCTCATCGATGTCTAGGATCACTCTCCCCTCCGATTCAGTTTGGGTGAGCCTCGCCTCGCTGTCATTCAGTTCACATCTGACTTGCTCCTCCAGTGAACTGAGGTAAAAATTAATTGGAGGTTCAACCTCCTTGGAATTGAATTCCATGTCTTCCAGCTTTGTCTCCTGCTGCTGGACCTGGGTCTTTCTTTTCAGATGTCTTTGTTGTTTCCTGCTCAGTGGACTTTCCATTGCAAGTCAAATTCGTCTCCGATCCAAACTGGCGTCTGAGTGAAATGTGTGTCAGATCAAACCTTTTGTCTCCTATTAGTAGACTATAGAAAAGCCCTTTATGACATCACAGATCATGTTCCTCTGATGATTGCCTTTAATGAGTGTTCCAAATAACATTGATTCTATCCATAGAGTCCTGGGAATTTTTGGTTGCTATGGAGACCAGTTTGAATGTTTTTGTTTATGTTTGAATGTATGAATGTATGAATGTATGAATGTAATGCTTTCTCTAATAATATATATATATATATATATATATGTGTGTGTGTGTTTGTATATTTATATGTGTGTGTGTATATATATATATATTCTCTCCTGCGCTGGTAAAAAAACATAGGCCCACCCCGGTGCATGCTGGTCCTATACCTGCCTACTCCTATCCACAGGTGCCCACAGTGTTACCCAAGTGAAAATAAATTACCAAACCCAAAACTAAGTATACTAAACAAAAACAAAAATATTATTAAACTAAATGAATGATCATCAATAGAAAAGCGATCTTAATATATCAAACAATCTAACCTAAATAAGCAAACATCTAGAATAATTACACAATATTACTTATGCATAAAATAACTAAATACTAATATCCTATAAATAGCTCCTACATTCCCGCCCCTAATTCTGCATTATCACAATTATATATTATATATATATATAACATGAACAATAACATGAACTATGAATGTCAGAATATTCTATGTGCCATGTATTAAATCTAAGTGAATCTTCTTCAGGTTATACCTACAACAAAAAAAGAAGAGAGAGAGAAATAGAGGTAGAGAAAGATAGAGGAGGAGAAAGCATCAGTCCATGATGCTAGACTGCTGCTTCCAATAGCAGACAGAGCTTCAGGCCTCTCCAGAATGCTGGTCCTTGTTTGAAGTTGCACCAGACCCTTTTCTATCTGGTCTAACATCCAAAACTTTCCCATCATCCAAAATCCTTTTGGATTTGTGGTGTCCGTAACAAGGACAATGTCTCCAGTAATGAGGCTTCTTCTTGGCCTTGTCCATTTTTGTCTCTTTTGCATCTCCAAATTGTCCTTTTTGAGGCAGAGAAACCCAGGTCCATTTATCCATCTCCTGCTTTTCAGGAAATCCTCAGCGATTGACAGCAGCACTCAGCGGCTGTTGCTGATCCACTTTGAAAAATTGAATCCTCCTTTATGACAGAGAGCATTCAAATCCTTTATCATTTGCAGTGCCTCCTCTGCTGAAGCCAAGGATTTTAGGCAGTCATCCACATAAACATGATTTTTGACTGTATTTATCACTTCTGTAGGGAAATATTGGGCATTATCATCTGCAGTTCTCCTCAAAGCATAATTTGCGCAACTTGGTGAGGATACTGCTCTGAACAGATGTACTTTCATCCTATACTCCAGGGGAGACTGTGCAGTGTCACCATCAGGCCACCAGAGGAAGTGGAGAAAGTTGATGTGCTAATTTGAGACACAATCAAAAACAACTCTGTTTTCAATTTTCTGGGATGCTAGACTCCATGATGAGGGATATACCACACCTTTCCATCACTTTGTCCGAGTTGCTCAGCAGGTACCATCTCAGCATATCCTTGAGTTATCATGTAATATAGAGATGCGGTGTATTCCTCCTTGGGGGGACATTCTTGTCAAACTTTCTTTCCAGGCTCCGGAGGCGCTGCAACACAGGGATTGTTAGAAAATACATCATTTTTCTTCCTGAAATGTAAGTCAATACAGTAATTGTCTCCAGTTAATACTGTTGTGTTGCTCATAACATCATTCATGAACTTGATATCATCTCTGGACACATCAATCTGCTCCTCTGATGATCTCTCATTAAAGTCATGGTTATACTGTTTAACCAGCAGTCCTTGTAGATGTTCCACAGAGATTCGGTTGGCTGTTACAGCAGGGCAGCCACTCTTACTCCTTCTGCCACGAAGTGGACCATTAATGACCCAACCAACTCTGGTTCTGACCGCATATGGTCATCATTGAACAAAGGTGTAGGCATGGGGATTTAATTTACTTACTTTTTGCTAATTTCCCCGCTGCGGGACTAATAAAGGATTATCTTATTTTATCTTAATGGTTTCTTTTAAAATAAGAGTTTATGCCGGACGTACATTTTGAGCCACGTTGAGATTAATTGATTTCAACACGTTTACTTTTAATTTCACACGGGCGACGAACAGCAGGTCCATGGTTGAAAGTACTATTATTATATATTTTTGAAATATTTTTCAATGTATCTTTTACAGCTTTATTCTTCATTATGACTCTCCTATGACTCCATAGTAGGGGCCCTCTACATGTCTATGCCCAGAGGACTGTGGTTTCATTATCCATCCAAAGCTGCTGCTTGCTACTACAGTCACACAATATAAAACCATACTTCTACTTTACCCAGTCGTAAAAAATCAGTTTACCACAAACCAATATGCGATGACTCCCTCGGTAGCCCTTGACCCTCTCCTCTGTCCCCATGATAATCCTTGGATGTCCAGCGAGGAGCAGCAGTGAATTTAGCCTCACTGCCTGTGAAGGATTGCTCACTAAACAGGAGACCAAATGCCTTATTACCTCTCAGATGTATTACAGGATTCATTTATTCACATAAATCATCAGCTGACAATGTTCTAAATCAGCGGGGACCTACTCGGTCGGTCGGATGCTCTGAGTGAATATTTTATAAGGGCTGTTACTCTGCACATCACAATGTATAGGCTTAGGTTAAATAACTCTCAAATATAAAGATAGAGAAGGTCATAGTACATTAATGCTCCAGACTTTTTGGTTAACATCCCTCATGACCTTGTGCCCTGGTGTCATGTGTAAATTTAATAGGATGAGATAGGAAACCAGTAAAAGGCAGAATAATTTTCCTTTCGTGAATGTGCATGGAATAAAAAAAATCATTGTTTCTGCATCTGCGCACATCTGTAACTGTTTTATGTGCAGCTTGTGATGACACAGACACACACACATATATAACATAATGTTTAGATCACATTCGAACACTGTGTGCAGGTTTATGTAAATCATGCTTTATTATTGTGAACCATATTTGTCTTTTTTTAGCACCTGTATGCCCACTGCAATGCCAGGTGTTTGTTTATTTGTGTACGATCCAGATGTGCTTGCAAGCTGGTGACTCACCACTTGTGAGAGCAGACACGACTCAAAAGGTTCCTCCGAATTTGAAGGAAATATTGAGTTCCACTTAAAGTTGTACAACCCATAATATGTTGTCCTCTGTCTTTGTTAAACCTTTGCAAGCGATGGTGTTTCGCTGGTTGGTGATCGAGGGTCTCTGCCTGAATTGCAGCTGCATTTGTGCAAATCCCATTCTGTATTTAGACTAAGTGCAGAGTAGAAAATTCAGTGAATGAAGAATAGCTCCTGAAAATGTATTGGACTGAAACAGGACAATGTTTAGAGCCTATCTAGATAATGGAAGTTTTGGGGTTAACATTGAGGGACTTGGTCAACGAATCAAACAGACCACAAATCATAGAAATAATTTAAATATATCTAGAAAGAAGAGGGCTTCTCCAATTTTAGAAAGCCAGTGCATTTGGGTGCCTTCTAATGATTATTTTCTTGATAAATCATGTAGTGTATAAGAGTATACAGGTGCTATGCTGCTGTCTGTGGGAGTGTAGACCTACTGTAGTTGCAGCGGCACTTTTAGCTTAAGACTCAAACGCCAACATGCCGGCCATGACAATACTAATATGATAGCACATGTTCACCATCTTATTTCAGGGTGTTAGGGCGCCAGAAATTGCTAAGTAGCAATAAATACAAAGTCCAGCTCTGATGGGAACGTCATAAAACAAAGTATTGGACAAATGGAAGTTTTATTGATGATGGCACTAGAGGAAAAGTTAAGGGACCCCCTATGTTATTACAATTTATTCTAAGGCGAACATGAATACCAAATTTTTCCGGCAATCAATCCAATTGTGGTTAAGACATTTCAGTCTGTTTCTGGGAAATTATCAATTTACTATTATAGAAAACAAAGACTGATTATAGTGAGTCTTCTTCTGACTTACAAATCCTCTCTTTGCCTGTGCACACACCAATTCTGTGAAATATACTGCCAGTCTAAAGAAAACAACCTGCAGGTTTTGTTTGAGTGGAGAGGTTGGCTCGGGTGGCCTAAAATCATTTATTATTGGAAGAATAGGGTTATTTAGTTTGCCCCTGTGTCAGCAAAAAGGCTCTCTCCACAGTAAGAAAAAATGGTTGGAGTTTGTAGAAGTATTAAAAAATGCCTTTTCCCACGACATACAATGAACAATAGTCCCAGGGACACAAGGGTAACAAGCATTTTTCATCTTCACCTTTAAGTTGTGGGAGTGATGCTCCGTCTGTACAGTGATTCAGCTCCTAAATGCAGGATTATTGTGTGATGTAGAAACAGCTGGTAATGTTTTTTCTGGAGAAAAGTAATTTGGAAAACTGAGTTAGTTAAGAGTTTATTCAAAGGACACTAAATGTTAGAGAAGGTCGGGGGTGAGCTTTTGCTTTGGTGGTTTCTGTGATCTCCCTTCTGAAGCAGGCTTTTCATTTATATTGCTCCGATGCCCTAGAGGTCGCAAGAAGTTGAACGAAAGGTCAGCTGGGTTGGGACAGCAGACGTATGAAAAGGCCATGAATTTGACCTTTACTGGTGAGGATCATCGGTTACTGCGGGTAAATGGGGAACGCATGCCTCATTCAGAATAATTTCAGGTCTGAGCTGTTTGCTGAAAAGGAAGGAGGGAGAGATGTAGGAAAGGAAAGAGCGTTCTGTAAAACATAAACACTTAAAGGGTTCACAGCAGCTGCATTAGTATCACTTTTTGCAGTACAGGGAAACTGCCTGAAGTGATTTGCTGCACTTGAAGTGTTTACTGCTAAAGGTATCTTCAAGGATGCTTCTCTACAGTATTTCTGGAAAAAGGCAATAGTTTGAAATCCCTCTTGCACAATGAGTGATGATTTAGGGAATCATCTTCCCCTAATGGTGCGACAGATGTGGAAAATAACCTTGAGTTAGTTGTTTATGAGATTTCCTTAAGGATCCTGGGGGGTAATTTGTAATGCACCTTCAAACCAGTTACATTTGATTGCCACGATTGTTTATAGCTTAAGTGGTGCTTGTGTGGTGACGGAAGACTTAATGATGCTGACTTGATGTGATCACCGTGCCATTAATCAAACTGCTCTCATTGACTTCCACTGCAAATCATCTATTCATACACATGTCAACCATGGTTCAGGATGGTTTATTGTTAATTTTGAAACCAATATTTCTAAATCAAAAAATAATATACTCTCATTTTTATATTAGAAATTATTTTATACATTTTAATGTTGGATGAAGAATAATGCTTATTAAGGCTGCAAGACATGAGCCATTATTAGCAATTTAAGTTCTACTGCATCACCAATAGCAACCAATTTGCCTCATTCACAGCTTTTATCTTTATCTTGTGATTCACAAAACACACTGCATTCATGTATAATGGGTCATTGTGTTCCTTATGTTAGTATAAAAAGTGTGAACAAATGCCCACATGATTTGGCCTTATACCTTTTTTTGTGTGCACACATTCTCAAATACATTGAAGGAGGCTAAATCAACTAAAATCAACAGTGACTGCGCCGGCAATCAGGCGTAACTCAATAGAATTTAATTGTAATGACAGCTTGGAGGTTTTTCGTTCTCAAGACTGTGACCCAGCATATTGATGGGCTTACACACAGAGCCCTGATTAAATAGTGATGGCATTGTCTGAAGGGTTTGGTTGGTTTAGGTTGTCTTGTGGAGTTGCAGTGAGACATACGTAGAGGATTTTCTTCTTAGCCTCTAAGCAAGGCACACACAAATGCTGCAAAAGCTACTTTTATTTCTTAATGGTGCAAATGTTGAGAAAGAGAATCGTATTTTTTCTCAGAAAAGCTGTTAAATAATTCTCATTTAAGACTAGCTAGTATTCATAAATCATTAGATTATGATGGGAAGTAAGGACAATAAAATAACAGCCGCCTTTGAGGAAGCAGGCAACCAGTATAGAAAATATTTTTTTAAGTGGGAGAAATGAGGAGTGGGGAGAGAAATCCGTTTGCTCCTGCTCTAAGGATGAGTTTTCTTTCTTCTCGTCTGTATGAGCAGAGACAGCCGATAGCAGAGATTTTGAAATTCATCTGGATTTCAAGGAACATCAAAAGCAGTTTCGCCTGTCGAGCTTTAAGTCACATCACATCCATGTTGCTCAGCATGGTGCAAATTGTGGTGTTTTTAAACATATTTTCCTTTAAATATCTCCTCTTTATGCAATTTAGAAAACATAAAAGTACTCTGCATTAAGTGATGCATTGCTATAATGGATTTTACACAAATAAAAGCTCATAAACAACTGAAAGAAACCTTCAAAGCACGTCTAGGCCTACTCCCTCATTGAGAATTCCAGTTTATGAACAGCAGCTGCCTCAGGCCTCGCACTGCTCCCACCAACCAACACCACCGCTGGTCCGCTTAGAACTAGCCGCCACACAAGCCATGTCCTTTAAAATAAATTGAGCTGATTCTCATTTGTGCTTCATGTCTGTACGCTCAGAAGTACCTCATACTGCTGCTGTCATATGAAACTTTACTGAGCTGAGAGCTTCTTTACACTTAAAACATCTTCAGTATCAGAACAAGTGAGCCGAGCAAATTCTAACAATTTGTGATTGTTCTCTGCTTGATTACAACTGAATGAGTTATTAGACTGAGAAGAAAGACTCTAATCCTAAATGTGTTGTTGGGGTTGAACAAACAAATTTTAAATTGTAGCTGACATGAAGAAGAAATAATTGGTTCACAGTCCCACCTTAATTACAAGACACCAGTATCTGGCCACATTTATCATATATGAACCCTGTTAACACACACTATTTGATTCAATCTGCTAGCAAACAGCCGTGAGCTTACAATATAAAAGTCACCTAGGAAATATGTTCCATGGATAAAGATTTCTCCTGAGGGTTTGTGTAATGTTGTTGTCGACGGATAGTTTTTGCAGGCCTCTAAGTTAACTTGCTTGCAATTAAAATGCATTTTTTTTCCTGTCTTGACATATTGCTCACGGATATGTTGTGTAAGGAAACTCTCCGCTCTGGGTTGTCACTCTGTCATGTTCATTTCAAAAGATTAACCACTTGAAATCTTGAGAGTGCATCATACATCTTCAATAATTCAGGTTTGCCTAAAACACGCCAAGGAATAGACCCAGTCTGTATCGTTTTGATTTCTTCTTTTACTTTCCTGCAGACTAGGCACAGGAAGTGCATTGCTGCCTCCCGCCGGTTAAAAACAACAAGGCATTCGGGCTTTACAATAAGGAAATGTAAGTGTTTATTTGCATATAGAGCGGGATGAGATTCAATCACAGATGGTCACTCGAGAGGCATGTGGAGGCGCATTCTAATGCCAGGTGTGCACTGACAGACTAAGAGCTTTCAACGTGTAATCAGATCACCAACGACGCATGTTAGTGCCAGTTGTGAACAGGGCCTCTGAAAAATCTTTAGCCTTTCAGGAGAGGGAAACAACTTTGTGGTGGCAATCTCTGCATACATATTAGTCTGCATACAATTGGATATCCAAAAGAAGCAGCACTGGCGAAAATAAAAAAATTTATTGGAGGGGTTTTGGGGCATTTCTCAAGATGTTTGGGGTTTTGTGCTTAGAAACCAAGAGTGTGATAGGTGCTGCCACTGATAAATACACCAACATTCATTGAGTCTGAAGGCAATTTCCTCATGTCTTGATTAAATCAAGAGATAGACAACTTGGTTCCTCCGTCGTTGTTGCTATGCATTCAGCCTATAGGACCTCTTTCAAATGTCGTCCCCTCCCCCGCCCTAAATCTTCCTTACTCCTTTTGCTCCGAGCAATATGTGAGTAGAATCTTTCACCTCATTGCCTCCAGACTGAAGGGAGTGTGTGTTTCTGTGAATGATGGAGCCCAAACTCTCATCGAAACTCTGGCTTTAGTCCAGTGTTTCGATGACATTGATGTAAAGGCTGTTAGGCAGCCACGCGTAGACGCAAATCTCTCCTGTTGTCCACCTCTGCACACCACAAGTATTACTCAGCCTCACTTGGGACATTTAGCAGTGCAATGACACAACCAGTGTGATCAGTAGAGGAGATGAGGTTCTACAGATGTAAACGGATATTCCACATCTCTTTTTCAAGTACTTCCATCCCATACAACCAAAGTAATTTGCAATGCATAAGATGGGACGGCAGTATGCCCACGTCCAATCAGCAGTATTCCATCTTTCTCAAGTGTCATTACACCTTTGAGGCGATGTTTGTGACACTGTATAATTTATTGTATGTATGCATGTGTGCAGTGGTGATTTAAGAGACATTTCCATCACAGTTGGCAAAATTTACTTTCATGGTTACTTGAGGTCGCAGAATAAAATGTAGTTTGTTAAAAGTTTGCATGACCATGATTTGTATAGTAGTTATACCCACAATGCTTTACAGAGGCATTCAGACAGAGGGCCTATTAAGAGTTGTAATGATTTAATTCCAAATACATTAATCCACTTACTGATTAAAATCACAAATACATACAAAATACACCTATTACCACAAAGAAAAAGAAATCAAGAAATAGTGATAATAACAGCTCAAAGCATAGGAGTTGAAAAAAGAGCAGAATATTATTATTTCGGCCTGTTGGTCCCTAAGGCTACATGCCTCCTGGATACTGGTGGCCTTAGCTTTCGCTGCTGTCGCAGCATCTTATGTCTGTTCAGCACAAGTCCACAAGGGAGTTTGGATTTGCATTTTTTAATTCAATGGAAAATCTGTATTGCTACATTTTCAATCAAAACCACCAAATAAGACACAAGATGAATCCTAAAGGTCTTATCATAGCAGGTGTGGCGTTTTGACATAATGCACAAAATTATTCATGTAAGCACTTCACTGTGTGTTTTGTAAATTTAGATTGTGTGTTTGCATTCGTTACATTGTTATTAAAATGATATTATAATATTTATTAGCCCTGTTGTCGTGTTGTCATGTAGCGCCATCGTCAACACAAGCAAACACATAAATAAGTTTAAATAAGTCAGTCTCAACTACTGGCCCCAGATGTTTTTATAAAACAGCTGCTGAATTTCACCTATGAACATGGAAAACTCATGGTGGGTCGCTGATGACATCTTTTCGGGCAATATGGGGCCCTTTCGGCTATTTTGAGAAGGATTGTTGTGTCTGTGATGACTCACGGTCATGTTTTTTCTGTGACTTTGCATTTCGCTGTTGCGTTGCTGTTGTGTGGTTGCTGCTGATGTTTGAGCCAGCTGGGCCGGGTTGTTGTCGCTAGAGATGTGGAGGTCAGACACGCAGTTAGCTGCAGGGGTAAAAGAACAGCTGGGCGGACCGGGATACCGCCTGCAGCCGAAGACAGGCCAGGCCCCCTCTGTCTGACTACCGAGTACACTTAGTATGTGTGTGAGTGCCCATGTGATCGTGCCATGCTTCATGCATGGATATTTGTCTTCATTTGTAGGATGCATGGTTAGGCACAGTTTTAACCTAATTTGCATGTAACCTCTGTTCTGTTCTTTGTAAATCGCCAGTGATGGCAGCCTGGCTTTGGGAATGAAAAGACAGCTGCTGGATGGAGGAAACCTCCTCCGCTACACATCAGGTACTCATTAAGTCCTCAGTTGAAGCACCATCTTTCCTGATTTAGCTGATATATCATCAGCAGAAGAGGAAGATGGGGTAAAGGCAAAAGTTAAAATGTGGACATTTGAAGCACAGACATAATACAAAAGAGAGGGGCTTTGCAGTAGAGAAACTATGTTCTTGCTGTGACTTAGGGAGAGGAAGCTTGCTAGCATTTAGTGATTGATTGAGATTGTTCTACTGCACTGTTTAGATGGGCTCTTTGTTATGGTACAAGTGCACACACTCACTACTCTCAACTGGGCCAAGGATTGGGCTAGCATAAGAGGAAGAATTGTGTGGAATGAAAGTCATCTATTTGTGCTCATCAATTAAACATTGTTCCCAGGGGGTCTTTCAATCTGCAGATTTAATTAACAAGTTTCACATGACTAAAAGGCTGGACAAGCGGGGGTGGATTATGTGGTAAGAGAAAGCAGAATATGAAAGAAAGAGAAGGTGTAAGAGACAAATTGGCAATTGGTATGATAAAAAGATGGGGCGAGTTAAGGAATGTGATACATTAAAGTGGGTAAAAATATGTGCACAAACAATTTTAGGAGTGTTTCAAATTCACTAAGGAATAGTTCGACATTTTGATAAATATACTCATTTAAATAGATAAAAAAATCCCAGAGGATGAAAACAAAATAAAACCTGTAAGCTTATTTCAATTAGCGATTCCACGTCTAACCGACCATCTCTGCCTCAACCAGCTATGCAGGGCAGGTCTTGCCATGGAGAGCATGAAGAGATTCATTATTACGCCTAGCTGACAGTTAGCTTAGCTTTTCATAAAGACGGAGGAAAACAGATATTCTGCTCAAAGGTAACAAAATCCTGGTTAAGTTTAAGAAAGTAGGGTAGCCTAACAGCATTTTTCTCTTTTTTACCTTTGTTAGCACATAAAAAACACCAAAAACAAAGCTGAAACCTCAAGTCGTGGCAGATTTTTGTTACCTTTGTAGTTAGGATAGCTGTCTTCCCAATTTCAAGTCTTCATGCTGAGCTAAGCTAACGTACTGGTGGCTATAGCTTCCTATTTAGTATACAGATATACGGATTGTTGTATCGATCCTTTCATCTAACTCTTGGCAAGAAAGCAAATTAAGCGTATTTCCCAAAATGGGGAACTGTTTCTTTAACTTAGGTCTTAACCAAACTTAGACTGCAGGAGAAGCGTGGAGCTACAGATTAATCAATGAGTCCATGCAGTAACAACCACCTGTGCATCAATCAATACACGAGAGCCTGACACACACAAACAAAGCCCACATGTGATTGCAAAGCAGAGTGAGCTTGAGATGGAACAATAAATAAACATGGACAGAAGAGAAGGCAAGTACTTAGAAAGAGATTTGTACGTGGAAACAGTTTAGTATGGCCCCTCAGACTCTGTAGCTTTGCTTTGGGAGTCACATGTGCAGAGTATCTCACAGAGCAGAGAGGGAAAAACAGGGAGCAGGGGAAAGTTGAAACTGAGAGCGAGCAGAGTAGATAGCACAGAGGTCTACCTGGAAACGGAGAGATAGAAGCTGTGTCCCAATCCAGCGGCTGCAGCCTTCGGAGGATGCAGCCGCTGGATTGGGACACAGCTAGAGTGTGTGTCAATGTGCTCATTAAGGTAACTGGTTGCATTCAGGTGCTTGTGGGGGTGTGAAAAAAACCTCACAAACCACACAATCTTGAGATGTGGCTTTCTGAATAAGCGCAAACAAGAAAAGTGGAATGTTTTTTGTTACCTTTCCAGGCTCTGGTGAAGTATTCTCTGTCAAAGTATCAGCAGTAAAACGGACAACAAGCACGAGTACAAAGTGTGTAATTTGTAGTCATTTTAGTAGTTTAGGTCTAAATGTGGTGTAATTTGATGCTGCATATATTTTGACCACTATAGAACGGTAATATGATGACCAAGCCTTTACGTGACAATCTTCCTCTGTATCTCCTTCTCTGCCTGACATGCAAGCACACCCTCAAGGAAATGAATGCACAGCTTTCTTATAAACCACTCACTCGCTCCGTGTCATCCCTGCAAAGGTGGTAGAGAGGTCTCGCTGTAATTGCTCAACAGATTGACAGAGGGGGCGCCCAGGTGCTGAGGGTCCAGAGTTAGAAAGGTGTGACCGTGCATAATGCATTACTTATGTATGCCAACTCCTGATACATTTAATGAGCACAGCTTATCTGCCACTAAGTGCAGTTTTTCTAGGCTACAAAGATACAGTAGAGACTTAATTGGGTAAAATAATAATTTAGGCATACATTCCACCAGAATTAAACTGTTTCTTGGAAAGGAGCTTTTGTATAAAGGGAGATTAAAGCTAGGGTGGGCGAAAACAGCCGTTGAGATTCCGTCGCGTGCTCTCTGGCCTCTCCCTGCCACGCTACCTGCTGTAGCTCCTCCCACCGAACGTCAGTTATGCGCGTTCATGTGAATTCAGTTACATTGATAGGAAGACGAAACACGCAGGGACGCACCAACGTCGTTGCCAAGGTGACCGGACAGTCCCACAGCCAATAAGAACGGAGAATCGGAGCCTCGCTCTGATTGGTCAAAGTGTACATGAGCGGTGGCAATTTTTGGGTGCGGCCCACAGAGGCAGGGGAGAGCAAAGTTATGAGCAGATATTCTCAGAGCACTTCACCTACATATAGCTGACTGGCTATTAGGACAGTTTTGCCAAATATTACAGTAAAGAAATGACCCACCCTAGCTTTAACCCGTTCGGCTCTTTATCTGTAAAGATTAGGAGTGGATTGGTTGTTCTGCCTCTATCATTTTCTCGCGCCTCCCCTCTGCTCATTAACTCCAAAAGCAGCTCCCTGGTCGAGACACATGGCTTGCTGATAACAATCACGCAGGCAGCCGCGTTGTGTTGGTAATGCTCAGGGCAGCAACATTTGCCCTTTAATCTGTTCCACAGAAGACGACAATATGAAACATTAAAGCACTCAACCTGAAGAGGTGGGCTACATTGGCTACTATGCAAACCTTTGAGTCTGTGTGTGTGTGCACTAGTTTAGTGTGCAAGCATTAGGTGTGTGAGTGTATACTGTGTTTGAAGGGTCTTATTAGGTGATCCCTTGGTTCGTTCAACATATACAATGAACTGTAGTTGGAGTCTTCATGCTGCATCTTTACTGTTTTTTTAGCATACAAATGACCGAGCATTTGTTTCAGGTTTTCTCTATTCTTGTTTCATGTCCGAGTCTTTGTTCGAAAAAGAACAGGCTCATTCTATGCATCTTGAATTTTAAAGGTGTCTTATTGAAGTGTTTCACTTTGCAAAGGCTCCTCTTCCCCTCTTGTTTACAAAACCTCTGCATCACTAACCAACGAGAACCTATTATATCTAATCACGCTAAGTAGTTCAAATACTCAGTGCTACTCGTTAATGGAAGTCACGTAACTCACAAAGAACATCCTCCTGTTGAGGCCTCCATTCCTTCTCTTGTTAACTGCTTATCACAGGAGTGGGTTAAAACAGCTGGGGATAGTTAAAGGAGATGTGAAGGGGGTTACACCTTTCTAGGAGCCGTTTGCGAAAGAGTGTTCAGGCATCACCTGTGCAGAAGCATGTAGAGATTTGCATGCTATCAGAGAGTGCCCAGACGCCTGCTGAAGATAAAAAAAGAACGCAAATCCAGTAACGTTTGGTTTTAACATTAAAACTATTGAAAGTGTACTTGCATATATATATATATATATATATATATAAAAATCGAAAAGGTACAAATATATATATATATATATATATATATATATATATATATATTTGTACCTTTTCGATTTTTTTATGATGTTGGTAAATCATCTCTCTCCTTTCAACATTGGCAAGGTAAAGCACCAGAGTGGAAAATGATCATGATTATGCATAAATTAAATCCAGTCTTGCAGAAATCACTTGTAGTCCCCCTTTTCCCACAAGGTAGCCTGTTTTAAAGTCTAAACAAACAGAAACCTTAATAAAGTAAACTGATTTGGTCTGAATGAACCAATCCAATCCTTGAACCCATCAGCTTTTAATGTGATTAAACATATTTGTCACTTCATGTGTGAACGTGTGGGATACGCTCCATCCCCTGCTTCGATCTTCTGTAATTGGTTGACATATTCAAAGGGCTTTAACCACCCCCTTGCCAAATTATGGGTTCATAAGAATATATTCACCCTGGTTTGAACACTATTCTTCTAAATATAAAAATGGTCAGAGAGCACATACAAGGGCATTTTATATTACTTTAGTGTCTCTTGGTTGCTCTTCTATGAGGACATGTGTCCACTCCTGGCAGTGAGAGTGATTTCAAAAACACTGTTGACATGTGCTTTTTGAACGCTGCCCTGGTGGACTCACACAGCCAGCAGCTCCTCACAACTCCAAAAACGCTGGAGTAAATTTCTAAATAGGTGTTATTTGGATAAACATATTGGGAATCCAAATGGATAAAATTCAACAGCCTTAACTAAGCTTTTGCTTAACAATCACTGACACAAATACATAACACAAACAAGTTGTTAATTAAGACTATTCTCTGGTGTGTGAAAGCTAGGAGCAAAGCAGAAGTATTGCAAAAAACACCCAAGTCACAAAGAGGAGTTTTTCCTATTTTTTTAGAGAATGAAAGAGATAAAGACACCACAGTCTATATGTGTTCTTTTGTGCAGTCAAATTGCAGGAACTCATTTCCCAACACCTCAGAATTGGTTTCCTCATTGCACATAACCCCTTAACCTTAAAATGACATAAAATGGCATAAAATTAACAGTAACAGTAGCATGTGTATAAACGTCAGGGAGTGACAGTGAGGGGAGGATGATTATTGTGCTACTTTGACACACTGGTGGGAGGAAGTGTGAGGCATTTCTGGAAAAAGAGAGGGACAGACTGAATGTCAGTCAAGGCGTTTATCCACCCCTGTCCATAATCAACATCTTTATCCATCATCATTAACCGTTGCTAAAGACTGCAAATGCCTATCACATCTGTCCGTGCACCCACAGAAATGCAGCATATCCATGAAGACAAAGATAAGAAGCAGAAAGAGATTTGTGCAGTAACTGAGTGGTGGCACTTTTTATCATTTAGTCCTTTTTCCCTTTGTGTTTTGTCTCCTCAGTCACAAACATGCAAAGCAGCAGGGACTTTAGAAAGTGTAAAAACACACAGGAGTCTGATCACATCCGCTGCCTTTCCCCCGTGGATGGGCTTATTGACTTTTGATCCTTCCAGCTCATTTAGTCCTATTTACACGTGTTCCATCATGCACTTCTTACAAATGTATACAGACATGAAGAAAGGCAAGCACCTGTTTGTGGTTGCACACACATGTACACATCAGACTCGTGCATGTCACGCAGCAAATAATAAAAACCCCAAAGACCGTGTATGTATCTATTCATGCATATATGCATAGAGATGCACAGCATACACAATGACTAACAAAGATGCATTGCATGAAAACCTGTTCAATTTGCACGGCATTGATATAAGTATTCTGGGATAGAATAGCTTTGAGAGCACAGAAATCATGTCTATATCTATTTTAGCTCCACTAGCAGCAGGAGTCTAATGAGTGTCATGTGTGTTTGGTGGCTGTTCGGTTTACCCACCTATAACTTTTGATGCAGAGCTGGATCTAGCATCTTCTGGACAGATCGTTGGTTCATGTCCGCCTTTAGGTAGCAGAGACCCCCTTACACCACTTTAAGTTTTAATTATCCATTAACAATTACTGAGAAATTAGCAACAAAATGTGTCACATTGGATAGTTATGATTGTTATTGAAATAAACAACCAGACCATGATATTTATTTTATATTATACTCTACTCGGTGGCGGATTCAGGGTGCACTTTTTATGAAACATGAAATGAAACGACAAACTTGACGGTAACCTTTTTTGCGATTTTTTCATGATTTTTTCATTGTACTGACATTCTAAATTACATTTTTATAGTTTATTTTACTAATACATTTTTTTTACATTTTCATGACATACTATATGATGACATTTTTTGGGTCAGTTTTATGACGTTATACTGCTATACTAAGACAGGTTGTATGACATTTTATGTCGTTTTTATTTCAGTTTATTTGCTACGATATCTTTTTGACATACTTTGACTTTTTGCATGATATTTTCATGACATGCCTTATTTACTTAATGACAGACTATACCAAGGTAATTTTTGTCATTTTTTTATGACACAATGACAAAAGTCTATGACATACAACACTGATGATATTTTGTATCACGTACAATACTTTGACTTCATAAAAAAGTCATAAAAAGTAATATTATAGCAAGCCATAAAAAGGTCATGAAAAAAGTCATATTATAGCAAGCCATAAAAAGGTCATGAAAAAAGTCATGGTGTACTAACATTTTTTGTTGAAAACCATCTTTAGTATGTTGTTAGAATGTCAAAAGATATTTTATTTAGCCTGTCGTAAAAATCTTCATAAAACGTCATAGCATAGTATGCTGAAATTAGTCATACAAATGTCAGTATAGTATGTGATAAAAACAGTTAAAACTGTCATAAAAAATGATCAAATTATCATTAAAATGTCCTAGTAGAGTATGCTGTTCAAATAGTAATTATAAGTTATAGTATAGAGTGACGAAAAAAAGTCACAGCATAGTATGTTGAAAAATTAGTATAGTAAGTCGGAAAAAGTTTTCAAGAGTCATGTATAATATATTTGTAAACTTGTATGTGTTTCAACTTTGAAATGTTGCAAAAAAAGAAACGTGAAAAGCCACGTTATCATCAACTGGTTTGGAGCAAAAAACTTGGCTACAACACAACTTCTGTAAAGAGAGGCCAATGTGGAAATGCCTTAAACTTGCTTTTTTTCTAATGACCATTAGGTGACACTCGTCTGGTTGCAAAAATAAGTCTGATAGTATAGAAGTCTATGAGAAAATGACCCTACTTCTCACTTGATTTATTACTTCAGTAAACATTTGGGAACGTCAGTTTATGGTCTTGATTACTAGTTTAAAGACTTGAAAGAAAAATGTTGAGGTCTTTAGGAATTTGTCTAAATTTTTTGAGTTTGAATTCTTCTTTCATATCAGCTACCAATGGCCATGTTTCATGCAGTCCGGAGCCGAAGACAAGCATTTGCACGTATTAAGAAACCGACAACAGAAACAGTTGATCAGTGGTGTGAATTGAATAATCGCTATATCACGAAATAATTTGGCAAAATGATCCAATTCGGAAGCGTCCTAGTTAAGGCTAAGAGTAAGATAACAGTTTAACAATTTTAGTGAGCTCTCCATTTGCTTGCATCACCTTCAGGATAAAAAGTCAACTTTACACACAAGATGTCTTTCAATGCAAAAAGCAGATTGCCTTGAAATTGGATGAGCACATTTATGCTCCCAAAGAGAAACTCTTTTGTTTTTTAATGACCCTGTAACCTTTCCTCTAGCAGCATTTAAGGAAAAAAGTAACTACTCACTGCTGTTGAAGATGCAAGGCAATTTCAACAATGTGTTTGATCCATGGAGCAATTTCATATTATTAATTTAATAAACATTTCAGCCTCTGGGGATCAATAGAGCAGCTCCCAACCTTTGGGGTTTTGGGCTCATTTGCAGTTAATTTACAGTAAGAGGTTTGTATTAGTCTCTGAATGACTGGGTGTAATCTAGAGCCACATGTGCACAGCTGTGCAGTATTTGCACCCTAAAAGGCATCTTAAAGTGAATTAATTAACCCTCAAATTCAATTACAGAACAGAAGAGCAAACACCATGGAATCTCAACCTCAGTTTGTTTATGTCCTGATTACACCATAAAGTCTCTACATTGTTTTAAATTATTGATTCTAGTTGTACAATTACTTTTTGGAGAAGGATATCATAAGGTTACACTATGGGTTATTGCTATTATGACTTTTAGAAACTGGAGGTTCCTCACACTTCACAGCATACATCCATAAATAGAGTGATGCACACACACACACACACACACATATACACACCTGGTGCTTAATCACCATAAGTAGTCTCAGAGGAACAAGACAGAGTCGGCGCAATGGCACAAAGCGTCAGGGGAGCAGATGTTTATACCTGTAAGAGAAATAAGAGAGCTTGAGATGCAGGCTGAGGAGGCTCCCCTTTCCTTCTTCTTCAGCTATCCTTGATCCATCTACCTTTTTAAATCCTGAGTCTTGTTTTTTAACTTAGTTTTCTTCACTTAGTTTCTTTTCTTTTTTGCTTTGCTCCTTTCCACTCTGCTCTCTCAACATACCCGATCTTGTATTGTGTTTTTCATCTTCCTACTGTTTCACTATTCTGTCTCTAAATCTCTCAATATCCTGTTCACTCAGCTTGGTTTCCTTTCTCCTCTCAGAAAGCACACCTACACTTTTATACACCAATATCTGATGGTGTCTTCCATCATCAGCAAGATTAAGACATCCAGATGCATACACAAGCTGTATTATACCTAATGTGTATAAATAGTCTGGAAACATTTAGTCAGTTCTTTTATTTACAGCACATTGCAGTAAATGCTCTGTCCATGACAGTCCTGCCCACATCACGATTTACAATCCTGCTTGATTTGTTAAGATCCCTTATGCTCCTGCTTTCTTCAGCGGATCAAAATAGCCAGCAGGCAACTCTAAATTTAAGGGAGCTTTGCCGATAAACAGACTGTCCCTCTAAGAAAAAAACGAGAATGTGTTCACTGTGCATAACATCAAAATCTCACATTTTTTATTCTAATGAATCCACATTGAGCACAATGGGTCCACAACAATGTATATGACAATCTTTAAAATCATGAGTCTTGGCAGGGACAAAAACGACCCTTCCAGCACAATTCAAGTGAACGCCTTTGACATTTGATGTGTGCATGCACAGGAGACTAACTGATGGTGATGATAGTGAATAAGGGGCGAATTGGGGAGGTGAGAATCATTGTTTAATCCACACAATCCAGCTGGCCTCAGGACAAAATAGCCCACAGCTCCACAATCAAATAATCATCCAAAGAGCTTCCAAGCTTACATTGATTGGAAAGTCCTGTGCCAAAGAGCAGCACATATTCTGTACAAGACACAAGAAAGTCCAAAAACTTGTGCTATCAACAAGACTGCACGAATGTGAAAATGTAGGTCTTATTTGAGGAGTTCAAATGGAGTCTCAGCCCTGTTGAGAAAAAAGGCTGTTTTGAAGTAGCATCCTCTTTTTTTTTTTGTATTTATTGCATAATACAGCGTATTGTTTTTAATGCTCCACCTTGCTTCTTCTGTGTAACTCCTGGGACAGGTTTGCTTATCTGGATCATGACCAGCAAACATATGTGGTCACTGTTTACCAAATGCACCATGCTTGAGTTGTAGGGCAAGTGCACAGCCTCATTTCCATTTTAATTGTCCCGGTGCGCTCTCCCTCAGCAGCTGAGGATCTTGATGAAGGCCCGTCTGAACTCAATGTTGAAGGTGGTGTAGATAATAGGGTTGAGGGCACTGTTGACATAACCCAGCCAGGTGAAAGCACTGTAAAGCCCAGGAGGCACGTAGCATGTCCTGCAGTGGGTGTTCAGAATGTGAGTCACAAAGAAAGGCAGCCAGCAGATGAGAAACACCCCTGGAGCAGCCAGAGAGCAGGGATGTAAAGAGAGAGGGCAAAACCAAAAACACAAGAGCAAAATTGTAAGAAACAGTATGTTTATCTGCTGGGACATAAGCTGCAAATGTTAACATGCTTGCATCACCAAGCCTTACTTCCAGAAATAGCTAATAATGTATAATAATAAATGTAGTCATTGGCTAACGATATTATTATGATGTGGGGTTACAGTTAATATATATATATACCACTCCTACATCTAAATTTAGAGTACAAACTGAATATATTAGCATGCCCAGCTAACTAACAACAGTAACATCTGGTTACTTCCAAAGATCACAGTTAGATGGTAATAAATAATAATTAATAGTCATTGGCCAACTACATTGTTTTTAGTGTGGTTACGCTTGAGAAAGCCCCAAGATGCACCTATTAAACAAATCTGATTGAAGTCATCTTTTTCAACCAACTCACGTTGTTAGTATTTGTTGAGTAATAGTATGGCTGATAAAAATCTTCTAGTTATTTTAGTTAATAAGCTGCTTGTTGAAGACTGAGCCTGTATCGTATTCATTCTAGCTTGAAAAGCTTGAAAAGCATAGCGAGGTGTCAATTAAAATACTTTTGGTTCCCAATTAACCTTTAACTTTGGGTGTTAATTATAGGCAAGTCTTGAAGTCACTAAGTATGCAGAGCAGCAGCCAGCAGGGCATTTATCATGTATAAGCAACTACGAATGTTGCAGCACACATGAAACATTAAATTCAAGCACCATAATTGGGGTCACATCATCACTGGTCAGTTGGCTGAAAGGCAGGTGGTAAGTGGGCGGGACAGGAAATCTTTTTCTGCATGTGTGCCACAGTTTTCACTGACACCAGTGTAACATAATGAGACACCACTGATTACTTTTTTGTCAGCGAGATCTATGCCAAGCCAGAGCTTACTTGACTAGGCTTGTAGCAACTTGGCTGATAATTGGAGTGTGTCGAAGCTGTGTCAGGAGCTACAGCATGTGTGGACACACAGTGTGATCGCGGAACCAGCCAGACATTTCTGAAATTTGAACTTGATTTATTGTGGCTCTGCAAAATATGCAGCCGATGCACACAGTAAGAAAATATGCTAGTGCCATCACCGCCAGGCAAGAGACATAACAGGTGACTGGGTACATTAGGCAGAAAGACCATCACGAAAATGTTAAAGGAGCTGAAGCGGAATAAGCAACTTTCTATAAAATTGCCTGCATTAAGTGTTTCCATGACATTCACATTTTCATTCAGCTTATCCCAGTAAAGACAATTTCCACTCACCAAGCACAATGGCCAGCATCTGAGTAGCCTTTTTCTCCCGCGCGTGCATGCTCCTGAATCGTGGATTATTGATGGAAATAGCCATCGACCGCAGTGATGTGTGTGTTCGTCCATTAGACAGATCCTTCACCTCACAGCCCATCCTAACAGGAGGCCGCTCGTCCTGGTTGTTCTCTTCCGCCTCCTCTTCCCTGCGATCCTGCTCCAGATCCAGCTCGGTGCGACCGCAGGAGGCGTGGCTGATGCTGCAGCAGTTCTGCATGTCCACTGGGGGCAGCACAGAGTTCTCCACCGGTCCCGTCTTTGGCCTTTTGCGCCACAGGCAACCTGACAAAAGGTTGGGCTTGGAGGTACCTGAAGGCTCCACAGTCTGCTGTCGGGACAAATGATACACGATTAATAGATGCCATACAATCAGCACACATATTTAGTCATGTAATCATTGTAACAATATTACCGATGTTAAGTCATTAAAGCTGTACTAATTATTTATAGGCTATGAACAATACATCATGTGTAATATAGAAAGTGCTGATTGTAGAGACGAACCAGCTTCAAAATTATCACCCAACTCTACAGATCCACCTCAGCTCTTTGGGGGTTTTTATGGTCCTTCAGCGCATTATTTTAGTTTTCTGGCCTGCAGCTTTAATGTTTTGGTTCACCTCAACAACAGGCACCACATTTGGCAAAAAAAGCTCAGAAAAACCTACAGTACTGTAAGCTACCTGCAAAGCAGCAAATGGCAGCAATCTGATGAACATACATTCCTCTAGAGTTAGTGAAGACCGAAACATGATTATAAGGACTGAATATTGGACATTTGACAGGTGTGAGGAAACACAAGCCTAAATGTCTGTGGTCAATGTGTACATAGCTGACTGTTTGCTAACAACTCAATTAGTTGATTTTTCACCCAGTTCTGCTGTCTTAAATTGCCAAAAAAACCAAAGAATGCAGCTTTAACATTTGAATTTTAAGGAATCAGAGTTCATTGCTCTGTTTATTCTCCTACACATAGAAGTTATTATATTCATTTTGTCCTGTGTTGACTTCATGTGGAAAATATTAGTCGACAAAGCCTAACTGGCACCTCCAGTCTAAGTTTTTAAATCACAGATGCACAGTTAATGTTCAGTGTACATCAGTGCAACTGCAATATGTGTGAGTTTTAGTATTTCAATTTTATAGTCTTGTACCAGCAAATATTTCCACTTTCTAAAACTCAGCTCTAAAATTCAGCAACTACAGCTCCCATGAGCCTTTTCCCATTGGAGCGATAAGAATGGACATTAAAGTTTTAAGTATTGTTTAATGTGTATTTTCAGTACAGCCCGAAACATAAATTGCAGTCCTCTCTTACTCATTTCTTGACACATTTTCCTCAGGGGAAAATTACAGATCATTATTCCCGCTGCCTTTCAGCAGTCTGAGGAATATGCAGGTGCTTGCAGTGCGTCACCCACAGATTTTGCTCAGCTGGGGAGTGACCAGGTGACAACAGCCAACAAGCCACGCTTGAAAATCACAATTTTCAGCTCCCTACAGAGCGGAACGCAAAGCTCAAGTGTGCGTAGAATACACACGCGGATGGACTCACATGGAAATCTATGAACAGAACCACTTTGCGTGCCACCATGTCACAATACGCCAACACAGTCAATAAGAGAGTTCAGGCTTCAGGCTGTACTGCACTGACATTTTTTTATCAATTCAAGAAGCTCACGGTTGTGTTGAATTTCTAGTTTAAAATAGCACCTACCACTTTAATCCTTATAGGTGACAAGTCGTGTTTTGCCTTGGGAGTCTCTTCTTGCAGACAGGTCTCCTAGGGGATGAGAGGGATAGAAAATATATTTCAGAGAAATACTTAAACCCCCTTATCTTATGCAAACACCTCTACCCCATCAATCTAAAGGTACAGAAGGTTTTTGCAAAATTTGCTTGGAAAGTTATTGATTCATCTCTTTGCATCTCAGAGGATGTTTTAGTGTCCCAGACACAGACATGAATTACGATTCACGCCTGTTATTTTTTGTCAAACGCTGCGTGACTCAATTAAAGCCTGCAGCAGAAATAGCGATAAGTCACTTTTTCATATCAAAATACCTCCGTTGATTGAGTCAGAGTCCTATTATGTTATTTCAAAACACACCTCCATTATAACTCTCTCATTCTGATCTCCTCCAGGGCTTGAATCTAACAGTTAGCGTCTGCACCCATGGATGAGATCCCAAACTGACACTCCAATCATCTGTAACCTGCTGTTTTTATAGAGGACTTGACTGTGAATTAGTGTGCAATGAAGGGAAAATGGAGTGGAACCACATCACACAGGAAGCTCCTGAATATGCCAATGCTGGTCACGTTACAGGATTTAAATACAAGTTTTTTTTAGACTCCAGATTAAAAAAAATAGAGTAGATTCAGATGCACAGAACGTGACCTGGTGTCTTCTTGCCCGAGGTTAAAAGACAAAGCCTTCATTTGTATGATAGATGTAACTGGGATGATTTCTAGAGTGGTGGATGTGATCAAATAACTGACAGCTGGTTGAGAACAAAAGTCAAATTAGCTTCTCAAAAATTACATCAATCACTTAGCAGAGAGATCATTCATATCTCATTGACCAGATCCATCCATCTGTCCATCTATCTATCTAGCTATCCGTCCGTCCGTCCGTCCGTCCGTCCGTCTATCTATCTATCTATCTAAAAACTCTAAAAACTCTAAAAACTGTCTTTGTTTCTTTGTTCTTCTTGGCTAAACTAAAGTTGTTAGTGTTTCTTTTTTCCTCAAAGAATTATATAGTTTTGTGTAAATTACCTCAAAGTCTGAGGCCAGCACACAGAACATTCCTCCTCCTGATTAAACTGACAATTTTTAACCTGACAAGCCATTTTAATTAATAACAACTTCAGTTTCATGGTGAAAGCCATGTCAGCTGCTCATGAACTGAACTATACATTGTTTCTATAAATTTCATCTTTAACATGGGTTCATCTGAGAGGTCAATGGCACATTTACAGAGGAGCCTCGTACAAAAGTACACATACTTTCTCTCCTATTAGAGCAAAGTAATATCCTTGAGATTACTTTGGCATGTCCTCTGAACCTTTTTACCTGCAAATGACTTTGGTTTATAATCATGCACTAATGCTTTATAGATCAGTTATAAGGCGGCGGTGGCACACAAGGTAGAGCGCTTGTCCCGCAACCACAAGGTTGGTGGTTCGAACCCCTCTGTAGTCAACATGCCGAGGTGTCCTTGAGCGAGACACCTAACCCCCAGTTGCTCCCCTGGCGCTTCTTAGCAGCCCACTGCTCCTCCGGGATGGGTTAAATGCAGAGAATTGTAATTTCCCCATTGTGGGACTAATAAAGGATTTATTATTATTATTATTATTATTATTATAAGCTGTAGATAAGACAATTTATCATTTGACAGAATGTGAAAAACCTCACTGGTTCTTGAGTCATCAACAATCAAGTCATGAATATGATAATTATTAATAAAAGGACAAGAACTAATAAGCCAACAGATTTATACATTTATAAATATAAAACATAACAAGTCATAAATACATGATGTTAAGCCATCGAGTCTGCAGTCCTTAGTGTTAGTAAACATAAATAAACAGTATGAACAATAAATAATTTCTAGTATGGAGATAAAAATGTTAGTAAGTCATAAATAAATGATAGTAAAACATAACTTCTGCAGCAGGAGTTCCACAATTCAGTTAAAGTGAAAACACTGACAAAGGGAACAAGATAATGGTCGCACCACAGATGGCGGAGTTGAGCCTGGCTGCACCTTTCCGCTGGCCTGGCCGAAGATGATCCTCTTTCTCCTCATCCTAAGGAAGACGTAGATGCGGATGTAGACCAGCAGAGTGACAATAAACGGCAGGTAGAAGGACACCACAGAGGAGTAGATCACAAATTCAGGGTTGGAGATGGAGCACACCATGGGGTCATCTGAGTCAAAAACAAAACATCATTATGCAAAATAGTCTAAAACACACAGGCCTGATTTATGGCCAACCTTTGACCCCCGGTTATGATGCTCTCCATTGTGAAAACGACCTTCAGTATTCTGCATGCATACTAAATCATACAGCCATGACTGTGAGGTGGAGGTATGATTGATTTGACAATAATTGCGCCATTAATTCAAAATAAGAGCCTAATTGAAATAATAATGGGGTATGGATCAATTTCTCAATCAAAATTCCAGAGTTAAATATCTATCAAGTGAGCTAATAGTGCTGTAAATTGAAATATAAAAATAGACAGGCTCTGGGCACAGCTGTGAAATGCATATTGCATGTCAGTGGCATGAACAAACTGAAGTGATTTTCTTCTACCTGGATGTTCCCCTGGATCAATACCACATACCTCGATACACAGAGAGACAGAAACGAGCACAGACAGATATAATCTATTTCTAGCCACATTCAAACCACCTTCAGTTTCTAGATTAATTGTATTTTGTGAGGCACAGCTTTTGTGTGGCTAAGCTATTCTTTTTCAATCATTTTCCTTTGAAGGGCTGAAAAAGGACCCACACACTGGTGCTGCTGCGTGTTTGCATACTGACAAAACAGTTGGATTCCTGCAATCGGCAGCCATTATTTTACATTGATTGTAAGTGGACTAAACAAAACGCCCGTATCTCTGTGAGTAGCTTTACATTGTGTCTGACTAATGCTCTTGATTGCGTATGTGCACTCATGCATCGGTGCTGCTGGCTATCGAAATTAAAATAGCCGATTCTAAAGATTTTCTGTCTGTTTTATTGTTTGGTGGTCCATTCTTCTTCACACAAAAACAGATTTTTGGCACAGCAAGTAAGTTATTGTTCAGTTATGTAGAACATGAAAAATCACCCAAAACATCCGTTAGAATTATACAAGACCCAATTGTCACCATTTCTTCTCATACAGTAACCTCATTCAACCAGAAACCATTGCAATATTTGAAAGACAAAAAAGGGAGACATTTTCCAGTTGACTACTATCACTACTTGTACCTCCACCGATACATACAATATGTTTCTAAATAAGGATTCTAAATAACTACAAGCAAAAACGTCACATTGGGGAAAAATGAAGATACCAAAATGCATTACTTTGCTGAGATAAGTCATAACACTTTAAGGGAGCATTGTGTTATTATCACGGAAATTCAAAAAAAGGTAGTATTGCAGCTTGATAAAGTTTAGGGACTTACTACAAAAATGGTTGAAATTAAAGCTTCAGAGGCCGAGTTGTCTTAAGTATCCCTCCCTCCCTCTCTCTCTGCTCCGGAAGACAGCGTGTCAATATTTTATATTTCAACTGCGGTGGACTTAAAACCGTAATTCATTTGGCCAGGTAATAACCTTTACCTTAATTGTCTCAGATAAGATATCTATTTTTTGCTTTTGCTTTGCGGGTAGTTCGTGTTTTTACTTTTTCAAGCCAAATTTCCAGTGACTTTAAATTCATTGACAGAAAAAAAACTTTATTATTTAAAATACGATTACCTTCTCTAGTTACCTTGTTGTCCATGCATTGACATAGCTAATATAGTATAAATGCTTTATTTACATTAACAAGTAAAACCACATGAAAACAAATGGTGAATAAGCTGATTTAAATGTGTTGGTACTTTTGGATCTTATTTAGATGTAAGGTGACTTTGCAGCCAGTTTACTGTAACTTGGAATTACAGCTTTCCCCCTTAGCTGCTTCTGATTAGGGCCTGAACGATAAGATATAAATGGCCATGTCTTTAAAACTCAACATTCTCCAATTTGTAACACTCTGGTTAAATTTGAAGACTAAAGTCTCATCATCAGTGGTATTTTTCTCAGGTTTTACAAAGCTCAAGACACAGTTACAGAAAACATTATATGACATTTTCACAGGCTGAGTAGTACAGCCGAAGACTAGGAAATTGACTCTGACTTGCTAGATTAAGGGAATGCACCTCAAAGTCCCATTTTGGATTGCATTTCATGTCCCACAGATTTTTAACCCTGATTTTCTTTTGAACACAGTGCCTTGAATTCTGTTTGGCATCCTGCATGAAATTAATTGTTCACTACGATGCATCTAAATGAAGATGGAGTCATAATGTTGTTGATCTGACCTGTGGTGTTGAAACCAAACAGCAGTGGACAGGAAACAGTGAAGGCCAGGACCCACACGGTGGCAATCATCATAAAAACTCTCTTCCTGGAGCGTTGGGTGATGTTGTACAAGACGGGCATCACCACTGCTGTGTACCTGCAGACACACACATATTAATGTCTGTTCGGCTTTGACAATGTGGGCGTACAGAGAATAGTTGGCGACATTTGAATGAAGACAAAATTGCTGATATAGTACAGTAAAGGGGAGTAATTACAGTGAGAAAAAGAGCCCCTTGAAAAGAACTGGACTTTAGCGATGCTATAAAATGCACTGCTACGAGAAAGCGAATAATATAAAGACCAACAATGGAGCAGCAAACCAGGCATTTCTATTTAGAAACAATTCGGGTATTCAGCAATAAACCAAGTGGAGCTTTGATTTAAGAGTGAATCAGCACACTGTATGCCAAGAGTATATAATGAGCCCAGGAAAACTAGGCTCAGAAGAAGGCAGCAATTACGCTGGACCCCGACCCAAAATGGATGTGATGTTATGTTGTTTAGAGCCAGATAACTGCCAAGATTGTTTATCCTCATCAGACTAATTACACTAGTAGTTCTCTGGGCAAAATGCAAATACTGAAAATACTCTTCCCCCGTGCCATGCTGTCTGGTTGAATGAGAGCGGATATCAAAAAGGGCAGTAGGTAAAACGTAATGTCCATGATTTATTGATCAAGTGCTGCTTTAAGTGAGACTTTCAGTTGAAAGTTTGTTCTTAGACGCCATTCAAAACATGACGTACGTTGTAAGTACTTGCATTAAACAATTCACCTCGAAGTTTGACGCAAGAACTTCCTCTTTGGTGTATTTATGCTGCCTTTGAATAGCCGGGTTTGACTCTTTCTTTTAACAGGCGACAAATCTTCTCTACTATCACAAAAACAATTGATATAATCTCATGAATAAACAATGCAGTTGCAAAAGTAATGCAGGTGTGTTGAACACCATCAGTGAAACAGAATGTTCCTGCTGCCTCGCTTTAATACAGCACCTCACAATGCGAGTGATGGTGTAGCATTGTTGTTTACTCATCTAATCATCAATCACATAGAACCACAGGGCTCTGAAGAACTTCATCCGTCAGAATCACATTATGTATTTTAATACACAAACCCATGTAACAGCAGGCATGTAACCATGTGCAATTAAAAAAGGGGGGTTTGGTACCCTTTATTGTACATGGCCATGGCCTGATTAACCATCTGCTTTGTCCTTTCAATGTTGCCTCTAAGTTCCCATTAGGACTTAGTACTGGCTGCAGAGTTTTGTGTGTTCGTAAAATATTTTGTGGTTATCTAAACCTTTAGACTTTTTACAATCAGTTGGTATGGTTAACTTTTAAGCAAACAGTTGCCTGTTTACACATTCATCAGTCACAGAACAACAATCATCATCAAGGAGTCATGTTTCTGACAAATGTAAATCCAATATTCTCTCTCTTTTAGCCCCTTTTTGGTCTCTTCAGAATCCTGAGGGAAATATCTCACTCTTCAGCTGCTAAATGTTCTGCTTAATCACCAGCAAGACTCTCACTTAGTCTCTTTGCCGTTTGGTGCAGAGCAGGTACTTTAGAGTGAGTTTTTAGAGCTATTTCACTGAAAACATATGCCTGCTGCCGCTGAAAACAACACTACTGAGAATGATCAGAGTGAAAGAAAAGAATAGAGTTTAAATGAGCTGACAGTCACTTTAAAGCTCGGTAAAGTCAAGGGGAGCTGCAGACTGATGTGATACTCCTCTGTAGGTTCAACACTACAAGTTTTCACATTGTCGTTGGATAAATTGTTATTGACTAAGCACCCTGGGAGCACAATATAAACTGGAATTATTTGTGTTTGAACTCGATTTTTGTCACTTTACAAGACACAGGCACATAATTAGATAAGTTGCAAATTCTTTTACAAATTTCTAATTAATAAAATGACCAAAACTAACAGAGGCATAGTGACCTGGGACTTTGAGGTCCTCTGCTGTCGCTTTGCCTGGTTGGTAGTGGTAAACCAGCTTTGCACCTGACAACACAAGTATCTTATGAAAGCGCCCATCAGGAAGTCTAACTGATTAAATGTATGAATACATCCCAGAGAAAGCTCCAGGCCTTATGTAGTTCTTAATTCATTCTATATAGCCTAGATGAACTCTTGATGCCTTCAGGTTATAAATTCAGAGACCGTAGAGAGCAATCAAATATTTACTAGGACACAAGAAGAAAACTAAGCAAATATATAATTCAAATACAAGGTGCATTTTTACTGTAAAGGTTCAAACGGTTGCATGGCACAGCTCCTCCTGCATTAATGCAAACAAATGCACAACAATTAGACATAGACCTAGAACATCAAGTAAAAAACACATAATCTCCTAATTTATGTCTCTTCCTCACTGTATCTCATTCTGTCACGCACACGCACAAATACACACTGACACACATTTATCAAGAGGATACGAACAAGATGGAAAATATATTCTCCCTCCAGGGAAGTATCTGTGAGGTGAGGAAAAAAAGCAAGACCTTGAAATATGTAAATATGACATTTATACTGGTGGTGTCACAGCAAATGTCTGTAGTCATACAGTATAACTGCAGCAGAGAAGGTAAACACGCACACCCATTGCACACTCACCTGTCAATGCTGATAGCACACAAGTTGAGGATACTGGCGGTGCACATCATCACGTCTAGTGTGACAAAGACGTTACAGTAGAGCCGGCTGAAAAGCCAGGCGCCGCCGACCACCTGCACAGGACAGACAGGCAGATTATCAACGCACACGTTCTTCTTTCCCCTCTTCACCGTGAAGTGTGACGCACCTATTCAGGGCACACACTTGCACATGTGACAGAAGGGCAAGGAAGAGTTGGAAATGTATACATGAAGATAGCTTTGCGCACGTTAAAAGGAAGGATTGAGACAAAAAAAGATGCCAAAAATACTACCATATTAACCTTGATATATTCAATTTAAGCATTTATGCAAATGCAGATATAAATTAGGCTAATTTATGCATGACTTAAATAAGTTTATGTCACTTGTTCTCGGATAACACAACATGCAGGGGGCAAATGTGTCAATGTTCTGTGATGATGGGCCATCATGGATAACTTTCAAGGATCCTCAAGGAATCTTTTTCAATTTCCAAAGGACATTGCCCCACTTCTGAACCGGTAAGACCCAAAACCACTATTACTATTACGCTCCATAATGCCTGGTAATAACTGTCTGACAAAGATAAATGGGATCCAGGCTCCATCGCCTGAATGCTGAGTCCAAGATTGAAACATACACCTACCTACAGAGAGAGGCGGCAGGCACACGTGGGAATATGCACCAGAACACACACACACATACACATGCAAGGAAGATGTAAATAGACAGCAATTTCTCTCTCGCAGAGAACACAGTTGTCACACATACACAGAGACAAACACACTAATGTGGAAACATTAACTGCTTTTGTTCATTCCCTTAACATGACCAACGTTAACTCAAATCTCAATAAAAACCCAACCACATACCCATTTAGGGTAATTCTCATTCCATTTTTAAAGGAGCACTGCACCAAATTTACACATAAAAATCTGTTTAGTTGACAGGGTTAGTACCACTCAGTCTGTGAAAACAGTTGCATAATGTCCTCCACAAGCTGGGGGCACGGAGTTTAAAAGATGTGGATGTTTAGCAGGCAGGGAGAGCGTAATCAAATATGCAATTGAATTGCATGATGGGAAGTGTAGGAACCATCCTTTTTCGGGAGAAATGAGAAATACTTTCTATATACTCAATGAAATCATAGTGATGCACACATTATTGACCCACAATGCATTGCACAAAATAAATAAAGGAGCTGCTCACAGCTGCTTTCCTAAATTCAAATTGATTGTAGGCACTGCTGAGAGGGAAAGATCTTAAAAAACTAGAAAACGATGAAAGTATGCTGATTTTTTTAACTGCAAAAACTGTATTCTATGACAATAAGTGAAGTTTATATGGTATACAGTTAGTTTGTGTGGAACTGGGACATTGCATAGGGAAAATGTTCTCTTTTTAAGCCACTATAATCCTTTTAACAGAGATATATGCTCTTCTTAACGATATAAATTGGACCAATACACACAATATATACACAGCATGTACACATTACTTAATTGAACTCAGTCACCCCCTCACACAAAAAGACTGAGGTACACATGTGGGCACAGATTGAACAGTGTGTGCATGTGGGAAAATGACTCAGTGGGGCACGCAGACACCTCGTATCGACTGTGTGTGAACATCCTGTACATGATCTATACTTTCACAGCAGTCAAGTTTGCTAAATGTCTCAGTAAAAATACCAAACAAGAGCAGAAATGATCAAGACCCTGGACCTGGACATTGAGTATCTGTCAGAGGGATCTGTTGTGTTTAAACTTTTTTTCCATAAAGTAAAATAAAATATGTTACGATAAACTTTGAAATTATGGTGAAACAGGGGCAGATGATGAAGCGTTTTTTAGATACTTATCCTGACAAAAGTCGGAGGAACAAAATGTTGACAAGAATAAATCAGCAGGGTATGCAGGAGCGCCTTTGTATCACTTCATCTTGTGTTTTCTGTCAGATCTCCCTGTACTCCGTTTAATAAAACCCCACTGATAAAATCTTGACTCCAAAGAGGGGTGACCGCCGCAATGCAAATGGAGCTGCCTCCGAAGTCGGGCCGCGCATTCGCTGAGGCCGAGCAGCATCATTTAAGATGAATTGGGGAAAGTGAGCACTTAGTCATTGCTGCCAATACAACCACTTCCTTCAAGTACAAGTCATACATCAACTGTGCCATCCAGGGATAAGATAGCTTGCTCAAGGGCACATGATTAGTACCTGCTGACGGGTGGGGACAGAGATACTCTGTCACTTTTCCTGCCAAGACACCCCTGCAGAAGCAAACCAGCAACCCTCTGGTCACAACAAGATAATCCTCCATCCTTCAGATTAGAGCTCACAGGGTGATGGCGCTCGCAGTGCTAGTTTTGGGAGTTGGGAAAGTCTTGTCCTATAACTCTGGACTTTTTTCTCCCGGTCTTATCCGAGATAGTGCTGACCTTTACATTCCAGCTAAATTAATGAATAGTGTTCCTTTGTGTCATACTATCTTTTAGTGGCTCATTCCTTATGGGATTGTCTCCCCTTTGAATCTGAAATGAAAAATGTAGCACATGCTCTTACAGCATGACTGCCTGCGTGGAAGTTCAACTCATGACTGAATCCAGGCGCGGTTCCTGGCGACCTAAGATTACCTTTCATTGGATATAATCATGTTTAATTTTTTTTTTATGATCTTCTGCACACTGTGAGAAATAGTGCTTTCTGCTGACAGTGAGCAAACTTTGGGCAGCAGGGTGGCTGCTTGTTAAACATAACTGGACCTCGACCAGATGATTTTTTAGACCTCATGTTGAGCCAGACACTTGATACCCCAAAGCTTCACACACACACATACACACGCACACGTCTATGTGCTCAATGTACACAAACTGGACACATATGCAGTGCATTTTCAGTGTTCAAAGTATAACTTTGATGAAATGTGGTTGTCTGAGAGTCATGTATGCCTTTACAATTAATGGAGTTACTGAAAAGCACCACAAGGATAGAGGATGAAAAAATTAACACACAAATGTTATATAATCCCTGCAAAACCCAATAAAAAAAGGTTTTAAAAAAATGAAATTCACAGGTTTGCCGTTGCTTCTATGTAATTTGAAGCTCAGCCGATTACCAAAAGCAGATGAAGTCATAATATGTTAATATTCAATATGTCCCTCAGCAATTATGTGTAATCTACATGAATGGGGATCCAAATGCCTTTTTATCATCATTAGGTTTTTTTCTATCGCCCACACATGTCACTATTTGCAATAAGTTCCAAATGATCCTTTTCTTTCTCCGACTGTTGCTCCTTTATTGTTCTTGCAAAAGCTCACTTTGTCTCCTATGTACGGTCTCCTCTATTATCCTCTCCAGGGTCAGCATCTCACTCACTGCCAGGCATCTGTATTTCAATTCTTCCACATCCTCAGTGCTTCCTCTCCATTTTCTTACCCTTCTTTCCCTTCAGAGCTCTAGCTCAGTGATTTCCAAGCAGTAATTCTACAGTTGCCAGGGGGCTGAGTGGAAAGATTGTGGGGTAGCTCAATTAATTAAAAAAAAGAATTAATGATTTGATTATAAACAACAACAACAACAACAACAACAACAACAACAACAACAACAACAACAATTCTACCTATTTATTTGTTTTGGGAAGAAAATAAACATCCAATTACGATTACAAGTTGGTAATCTAGTAAATGTTTTTTCATTAACAAGTAAGCTACCAGCTACGATAAGCTGAATGCTTAATTTCTCACCACCTTTAAACCTGAGATAAATGTATTATTGTGTTTTGCCAAAGAGATTTATGAAAAGTTAGCAAGCAAGCATTAAAGTAAAAAGTATTCGCCAAAAGTAACTCATGGATAAGCTTGTTTTTAAATACATCCAAAGGTTATAGTTATAAAGTTTATATAATCAGCACAAATTAATGGATAAACATTGGAAACGGGTAGTTCAAAGTGATGGATAAATTGTTTAAGGTCAATTCAACTGCATGAAAAGACAATATCCAATGTTGCGAGGTGTCACTGAACATCCATTCGGAAATTAAATAAAATTAACTGAAAGGATATGTGATGTACGTAAGACTTAAAAAGCGTTGGGAACAACAGACGCCATGACCTCCTCACCTCCAGGTACACAGCCCAGGGCATGACCAACGAGGCCACCAGCAGGTCGGCCACGGCCAGGCTGACCACTAGGTAGTTGGTGGTCGTCTGGAGGGAGCGCTCCCTCACCACGGCCAAACACACCAGCACGTTTCCAAACACGATGGCCAGGATGAGCAGCGAGTACAGCATGGCGTAGTAGTTGCGCTCATCCTGCCCTGACGCCTCTGAGCTCCCGTTCCTCTCCGAGTCCCATCCGATGCGGTCTGATTCGTTCCAGGCCTGCTCCACGCTGCTAAACATCGCCATGGAGACGTCCCGTTGACATGGGAGTTGAGATGTTTGACAGACCTACCAAAGTAAAAACAGCATAGTTTGGTGTTTACCCATTCATCACATAACTTTCTCTCTCTTGGAGTCTCACACACAGACTTAACATTTCTCACATCTCATTCGATTAAAGTGTAGCACATTAGCCATCAGATGATGGGGGGGAAGCATCGTTTCAGGTCAGAGGCCTGCTGGGAAACATCTCTTGGCTCCTTGTAACAGTCAGATGAACTGATAAATAAAAGAGTTGAAAGTTGCAACTCTGCAGTAATGTTCCCTGAATGAAAAATGGAGGCACATATTGATGCCTCCTCAAGCTCCATGGCTCGGACAATCAACTCCATAAAGACTCAGCGGAAATTAATGCTCTCAACAGCAGACTTCATCGACAATGCATTTATGATCATTCCAGTCAGCCTCTATCCCCTTTCTTCCTGTACATGACTTTTAATACAGCTAACAGAGTCCAAAGCAGAGATGGCAACTATAATGACGGGCTGGCAGTGTGCCTTTGAGCACTGTCAGTGAGGTTAGCTCATCAGGGAGGGGTAATAACGCCGTGCTGCCTCCCTGAGAGGTCCGCTTGGCTCTGGTCCCGGGCCCTGTTCCTTCCTCTCGTTTATTCCCAATCCTCCCCATCTGGCCTGAATCCAGATAAACAGCGCTGTGGTTGTGCTCACACCTGTGTCGACATGTTAAACAAACTGATCCATCTTATCCAGCGCCCCCCCTCCTCCCTCTTTCTGTGACAGAAATAGGGGAGAAAGACACTGAGAAACTAGAATCCTTTTTAGACCTGGCTCAAACCCAGCAGGTTTTTAAAGATTTTTTCCAAGCCTATAATTCCACTCAGTACCTCAATGTCTCCGGTATCATATGATTGTCCACGTGAGAATCTAGAAGCACAAAAAAAAAAAAACAGCCACCAATCCCAATCACCTTGAAGTCTCCTTATAGGAGTGAGTGTTTAATCACAAAATCAGGTGCGAAAAAAATAAATATCTATACACATATACATTTTATATCTTGGGGAACTGGTTATATGATACAAAGCAGCGAAGTGCTCCTGTGAATGGGTTGGTTATATATTGTGGATCAAATAATGATTGAAACCGATTTCCCTCTTCTTTCTTCTGTCTCTCATATTAATCAATGTCAGTGTGCAGAAATCTGACCTTCTCCAAGATGTGTGTGTTTGAGTGTATGTGTGTGTGTGTGTTATGTGGCAATAATTGGACCCTGAAATGTATATGATCCCATATACAGTGTTGTTGTCTGCCCTGAAGCATAGGAAGGGTGTGATGGGGGATGTTATTGTATTTAACATATACAGGAAGACCTAAAGACAACTTTGTTACATTAGAGCAATATTAATAACACATTAACTTCGGATCAATTAACTGGAGGTTATGCAAGCCAAAGACAATCTTTTCTCCCAAATGGAAGCTTGATTTGCGCAATCAACCCTTCATCTACAAAACCAATTAAATGACGCAGTTGGAGCATCTTATCGGGCTTCTCATCCCGCCTCGAGAAAGATTGAGGTCAAATACAGTCCACTAACATATTAATAGTGGCGCAAAAACGATTCCTCATATGATCACCAATCAGTGCGAACATATGCAGCAGATAAGATTTCAGTTTAAGGCTCCGACATTGGAGCAGAAACAAAGCAGAATAAGTAAACAGACTTACATACCTGTTACTGTTTCCCAGTGAAGAATTCATCAGATGCCATCGAGGAAGAGCATCATCCGTGCAGGTTTAAAAGTTATCCGGTCATCAGCAGGGAGGGATGCAGGAGGAGCGCATGTGGGTTAGGGTTAGTTCCTCACAGAGGAAACACTCGCTGACTACATGTCCACCGAGGCTCTGTGGCTCTGTGGCTGAGTGACTGTCGGTAACACGCTTTGGGATTGCATTGATTTTGCAGCCACACGGGAATAGTTAGGGAATATACGCGGTGGAGACGTCAGGTGTCTCCCTTCGTGCGTTCAGTGATGCAGTGGCAAATAATGGTAACTTTAAAAGCCCTCAAAAAAAAAAAAAAAAAAAAAAAAAAATAAAAAAAAAAAATGTTTTATTGGCAGAATTAACAGTTTCCTCTTCAATATTTAGTTTAGTTTAAAAAGAAAACGTATTAGCAATGATCACAAAGCCTAAAATTGGATCGTGCTTCAGTCCTGTCCCATGGCTTTGACCCTGAACCAGTCTGGGTCGTGCTTTGCTGGAAGTGACATTCGCACCAAAATAGCCTAATGTTGGCCTCGTAAAACCAGAGAGAAAATGAAGTCAGGCTAGATATATGCAAATATATAGACTGACACACTGTTGTGGCTCTGGCATCCTATGGGTCCCTCTTCAACCCCCTTAAAAGACAAAAATACAGAAACACCCGCTGTGAAGATAAAAGAAATGCAACCACACCTTCTGTCTTATATCTCACAATCCCAGCCAATATGCTTTATATTGCTTTCTTCGACATGGCATTTTAAGATAAGAGAAAGCCCTGCAGGAGTGCACGGAAAACAAATGAGAGCTGAGCCAAACCAATGTGAAGTGCATCAAGAGAAGACGTTGTTTTCCTCTTTATAACAGTTCCACCTTGCAATGAATCTAATTTCATTGGAAAACCCTGAGAAAATTCAATAGACCTTTCTGTGGCACTGTGGTTGTATTCTAATACATACTTGATTTTCTTTTATCAACACATTAATCTGTCAATGGGGAGGCAAATAAAGACCGCACAGCTCCTGTTTCCAGATATTTCTATATGTAACAAATGACAGCAGTCACTGTAGATTTCATTACAAAGCCTCATATAAAAGGAAGTTTTTAAAAGCAGTGAGCAGCAGGAGGTTGATGATCTGATCCGATGTAACCGCAGCAGCTGACAAACAGCCCTAACTGATCATTTTTCACCACCAACCAGGAGTCAGTTTGTGTTTTAACAAATGTTAAAGTGTCCAAATATCCTTGGAATTTGGAGCCATCCTTCTTCTACAGCAGCACGCTGGAAAATATCTCCCGTGCACTGCAGAGCTGAAGAGAATCCTAATACACACGGTTGCTGAATCCATACATTTGAAACTTGACAAAACAAGTGGTGTGTGACATCCATAACACTTGCTGAATTCTGACTGTAGACGAGTTCACAGTGGTTTCTCCACTCATTCAAAAACATATCCACTAGATCCATATTTCCCCTGCATTCCATTTACATCATGCAACATTCAGGAAATCAATCTCAGTCTATCCCCCATGAATGGCAGCTTCAGGAAGTGTGTCATTTTTTTCTTCTTCTATGGAGTGGCTTTTGCCTCTCTGACTTTATGATTTATGATTTAACGTGCAAAAAAGAAGAAATAAAGTGTTTATGAATGGAGTCACATTCAAACCCCTTTTCATGTTTACTGAGAGGATGAAGTGAAGTATAAACCCACAGTGAGCCGTCACAACCATTTCACCCCATGCAGATTATTAACAGAGTATTGATTCTTCAACACACAACACACAACACTGTACTGTTGATGTGTTGCAAAGAGCCCCAATGAGAGAGGAAAGGATGGATGGTGAAGGTGAAGTGGGATCTGCTTTTCCTCCGAATGAAGCATCTCAAATGGACCTTGTGCAAATGGGGCCCCTGACAGCTGCTCACAGAGCTGTTGCTCACAGGATCCAAACCTGTCTGGACTAATAACTGTGTGAAGGTCAGTCCTGAGAGGGGTATAGCTACAACAATCACAGAGGACAGTGGTAGTAATGAGGAAAATAAACATGTTCAAAGTTGAAACTTTGCTGCCATCTATTGGTCAAGAGATGGAACTGTTTTACCCCACATTCAAACTTTGAAGTTGTGTCCAAAATCCAAAGCAAATTTTGAGTCTGTATGAACGAGCGTGTTCACACTGGAAAAGAAACATAATAAAGTAAAGTCTAAACAATCTGTATGTATATAAAAAAAAAAAAAACTAGAGTAGAATTTTAAGTGTGCAGTTGACGGGCACCACTCTCCCAAAAAGCAGTGCTCAAAGGAAATGGAGGATCTGTTTGTTTGTCATGTGTCATCAGCAGGCTGGCAGACCACATAGCCGAGAGAGCCAACAACAAACATGTCAGCTGTCAGGAGGTATTTCTCACATTTGTTACTCAAACAAGTTCTACAACTACGTTTTGTTCTCATTTTATGCAGTTGTATTGTTTTGTACTGGAATTTTAATTTGTTTTGACCAATGCGTTGATGTATTTTAAAAACGGTTTACAGTTGTGTGAACACTTTTACAATAAAACATGTAATTTTTAATATTTTTTTACCAACTCTGGTGTTCAATTTATTATTTAAAATATATATATGTGTTTATATGTGTATTTATTTGTTACATTTTGTTTTATAAAGATAGATAAGCAATGTTTAAATAGGCCGGATAAGAATGATCCCAGAGTCTTCAAAACTGTGAAGCATACAGCTTATCAATTAATTCTGGTATGAGATCAGTACTCGATATCAGCCGATACCCAAAGCACCCGCATTGAGACTGAAAAACTTGGATATGTGCATCCCTAATTTTGAAGATGCTTACTACAAAAACAGTAAACTATGACAATAACTGCAAAACAAAAAAAATGAGCCTGAAGTGCGGGATTTGGACAACCTGCAGATCTTCCAATATATTTACAAATGTATACAAAGACATGTTGAAATTTGTAAATGATTTAATCAACTTGTCATGAATCACAGAATAAAAAGGTTAGAAAGTATAATGCAAAACCTTAAAGTGTCGAATCAGCAGCTAAAAGATGTAACAGGGCAAAGAAGTTAAATCTTTAAAGTGGTATTTATCTGTAAAGAAACAGTTAATATGAATAAAATATGTAACCTCAAGGGTGACTAACATCTCTCCTTTATATTCTGTAGTTTTGTATTAGCTGTATTTAGGAATGGAAGCACAGAGTTCAGGTTCATTTTCCTTCTTGTTCTGCCCACTCACTGTACCCTCCTTTGTAATGTCTGGCCCTACGAAAACAAGCAAAAAGAGAAGAGCTTAGTCTCTCATCACTGTTGTTTTTTTATTCAAATTCATCCAGCATTCAACAAACCAAAGCAATTTCCAATACATTGTAGGCTAATTGCAGCACCAGGAATGATTAATATTTAAATAACAACACATAAAAGGTGACATTCATACAGTAGTAGCACATTATGTGGTTAAGCAGGGTCCACATCATCTAACAGCACTGAAATCAGAAACTTTAACTGGGGAGTCACTTTTATTTATTTGCTCTTTAGGTAATAACTGTCACCTTTGACCTTTAACGGGTCACGCAGTTCTTGGACTACTGCAAGTTTCATGTGTGTATACAGATGCATCTGCTGTTATTTACCTGCTAAATCCCAGCTGAAGGGCTATATCCAGCGCTTTGGAGCTCCTGTTGCCACTTTTGCAATGAAACACAATGTTGTCATCATCTTTCCCCGGAGCATTCACTTCAAATATCTGCTGAAAGTGTTCAGGGGACAGCTTCAGAGACTCCTCCAGGTTCCCTACTGATATTCCAACACACAAACCATATGGGAGTGTAAACACATAGAAAAAAACACTATTTTCCTTAGTTTGTACAGTTCTAACACTTACGTGGGATATTAACAGCGTCTGGAATGCGTCCAGCCAGGTGTTCATCAGGATTTCTCACATCAAACAGCTGAATGTCCCGGTTGGACAGCATCGTCTTCAGCTGCGAGTAGGTCACCACTGAAGCTGAGGGGGGAAACATAAAAGATTACATTTTAGTATGAAGTTAAAATCCAACTTTTGCCTATTGACTCCTTTTTCCTGAGGCCTGTAAACATACCATCCATTGTTTTAAACAGTTGCCTGACTTGTGTTAATTTAGCTGTGGAGCTGTATAGTCAATGTTGTGAGGATAACCTAGTCATGTTCCCTTCTCACACACACACACCATTGTTGTCCATTTGAAACAAGAATGCCAGTCAACCAAAGTCTGTCTCACACAATCACATGAAAAACACTAGACACACACTGCAGAGCATTCAGGGTGACAATGCTGGTAGTATTGCACAGTCAGCCTGGGAAAATGCCACAAAAAAGCTATATTACCTGGTGTGCAGTTCAAATATCAGTTTAAAGCACCATTTCACCAATGCAAAATTAATATTTTAATAGCCAAACCAGGAGATTAAGAGACACAGGCCCACTAGATCAATAAAGGTGACCCTGCTGGACTCAGCCAAAGTCTACCAGCAAATACATTTTACCGCTTTCAGGTGTTTCGCTGCATTTGGGACCTGAGGTTGTAAAAGCCCGTAAAACTGAGCCAAGTGTCGGGTAAGACAAGCGGTTCACTTCCGCCACTGCCTGGCAGAAACCTCGAGACACAACATAAGACAACATAGCGAGGACAAGAGCGACGCGCAGACTGCTGTGGAGCGAAGGCATGACAGGCGTGATGCTTCTATATGATGTCTATGGGCGTGATGCTTCTGCTTCTTCTTCGTTGGTGTTTATTGGCGGGTGGCAAACCAGCTTAGAGGCGCACTACCGCCACCTACATGTGACTGAAAACGACACAAGGCTCGCAGAGTCAGTCATCTCTTTTAAATCACTTCTTAAGACACATTTTTACAGAATGGCTTTTATGTGATGTCGTCGTTTTAATGTTTCCTTTTAATTGGTTTTAGTATTTTATCTTATATTCGTTTACTATTTTATGTTTACCTATTTTACTTGATTTTATTTATTTTGTTAGTTTATTTGATTGTCACTTGTTATTTCATTTTGTTTCTTAGTTTAGTTTTATCCTAACGATTGTTCTTAATGTTTCTTATATTGCACTGTTTTGCTGCCTTGTCTGTCGAAGCACTTTGTAAACCTTGTTCTTAAAAGGTGCTATATAAATAAAGTTATTATTATTATTATTATTATTACTGGGCTGGAGTGTGAAGCAGTAGATTGACAGGGAAACAAAATAAATTCTCTCATTTATTCCTGTTGCTCTTAGGTAATTGATAAGGATATTGTGTTTCCTAGATGCCTTTCCCAACAGATCCCCAAATGTAATATTATGTTTTCCACCGATCAGTTATGATATTAATTCCCTTCTTTCTACGTCATACCTATTGCAATCTAGTTGGACATGTTTGACAGTTTCTGGTTTATTACAGTGTGTGCATAGTCCAGTTGGGTGCTTGCCTTTTCTATAACGTGTTTGGTTTAATCCTGTATATCCTATTCTCAAACGGGTAATGACATTACATTTCACCCCTACATGAGCAGGAACCCAAATAAAGGAGATATCCAAACCCTTATTATGCAGTCTGAGTAGTAAATACAAATGTCATACAATATATCCTGCCTGCATGACAACTTTCCAGATTTAATGCTTGATAGTGCTGCCAAGCTATCAGAAGCAATACTACACTGGATTATTTTTCTTCCACCCATTGTAATGCTAACATTATTCCAATGCATTCAGCAGTGTATACTGAAACATAATCTGATATTCTCTTTTTCACCACATAATGAGGTATGAAGAATACTGCACCTGTTTGCCGCATCTTCTCACATTCCACTGTAGTATAACTCACTTCATGAGAAGCCACACCCCAGGCCTGACAGTTTGGTGATCCTTCACTTGACATTTCCTCCACCGCTTCCCAGGTCAGTCCTTTGACTCCAACGTATTTCTCAGCTGATTTTTATCTTAAAATTTTCCATATTTTTGCTCGTCTGTGCTGAGCAGTTTATTACATCTACCATAAGCAGTACACACTCCTCCTTACCCACAGTTACCACATCTATATTTACAGATTGCTTGTCACATCCTCCACAGGGTCTGTTTGTTACTCTCTGTTCCTCCTGATTTAAGGGCATCTGTCTGCCCGGACACTTTCTTAACTGCTTCAGCATATACAATCCCATGGCACACTTTAATTCGCTGCACCTCTGCTGCTTTCTTGCTGTCTTCACATCCACCATAGGCTGAGCTATGTTCTATCTCGTAATCAGCTGGGATTAGAGATGAGTAACAAACTTGACAAAACACTCTGAGTGCTTCAGTTTGTACAGTTTTGTCATCTAACCAAACTGTCCTCCCAGTTGGTCAGTGAAAACAGCTCTCCCATAACCCCCCAAAAGCCTCAAAAAACCCTTTTCTGTGACTTCATACTCTTTACTCCACAACATTTATTTGATAACGTTAGTTACTTGTTACTTTGCAAATTCTGATTAATAATAGAAAATATAATCAACACATACTTTATAATGTATTATTACAAGTTTAGATAAGACTGTGTACTTAAATTATTTAAATTATCCCCACCTTTAATGCAATAATACTTATAATACAATACTATAATATACATTATTATGAAATAAAGAGTACTTTTACTTTTGGTACTTGCATTAGAGTTTAGCAGTCTGGAGTTTTTTTCTTGTACATAAGCTTTGTGCATAGTTCAATGTTGTGTGTGAATAGAGAAAAACTGTAATACAACATTACATCATATACAGCAGTATTACAAACTGGGCATCACAACAGACATCCAGTCTGCAATACTGCAAATTAATAAATATTGCAATACTTCATCAGTGGACCATGGGGTCAATCACCATCAGTGACCTAATAGACATTTATTTAGATGCTAATCCATTTGTACTTTTAATTAAGTACAATTTTAAATCTAGTTACTTCGTTACTTTCCAAAACAGCAAATAGCCTAAAGGATTATTAATTAAAATTAAGTGTGTAGAGTGTGTTTATTTAATTAATAAATAAATAGAGGATGAATCATCACCTTTTGAGTGATTTAAAGCCTGACAAAGTTGTTTTTGCAAAAGAGGAACTGTTATTCTTTCACATATATGTGTATGAGTCATCTGCGGTCACCAAACCTGTTCAGTGAAGTATGGGAAGTTTTGTGTTTTGTATCTGCTGCACAGCAGACTGTTAAAAGAGGAAACAAAAAAACAGAGAGAAGCTCATGGAGATGTTTAGTGAGTACAAGACTAATCTTTGTTTTTCATTATTTTATTTTTCAGTCAAAAGTATTTTCACTTCCAAGCAATGTTTGGAACCGATTAGTGAACTGTAACATACAAACACAGCCACGCCTCAGACTAAACCACATTATCTATGGGGACGGAAATTGAAAATACATCTAAACATATGTTTTTAGAATCTTCCTTCCTGATACTATAAACAATTGTCATATAAATCATAAAGGTAAATGTAACATTTTAACCAACACAGAGACGTTATTTGTTATATAAGTCGGTTTCTAACATCGTTTAGAAAGCACCCCCCCTCCGCAGATGGTTTAACCCATGATACAGAGTCATATGATTCAGTGACTCGTCTTGAACGCCTCGCTGACTCAAACTCATGGATGTATAAAAACTCAGTGTGTTCTTTGTCTTTTAGCTGTTTCTCAACACTGAAACTGTCACAATGGCGATGATGTGTGGAGGTGCTGGCCCGGTACAAGATGCTACCAAAGAGATCCAGGAGCTCTGTGATAGCGTAAGTAAAGGATTATTATTATTATTATTATTATTATTGCACGTTGACTTTCTTCCTTTCTTAACGATGCACACGCAGTAAACAGAGCCTGTGTTTCATGTTGCTGTTATCTCGTTGTTGGGTTTTTTTCAGGTAAAGGTGCATGCAGAGAAAAAAGCAGGGAAAACGTATGATGTTTTCATTGCCAAAAGCTACATGAGTCAGACAGTGGCCGGGACCAACTACTTCATCAAGGTAATTATTATTTACACATCAGTGACTATAAACGACTTTTATTTTGCAGCAACAAGATCAAGTGCCATTTAAAGCAGTTATAGTCAATATTATTATAGATCACATAATTACTTTTAAGGGAAAGGGATCGCCTGTAGTGATGAACCCACAGGAAATTAAAAAAGACACTCAATCTTTATTTATGTAGGCCAATAAGAAAAACTACAAGATACAGAAACAAGAGGGACTACTGGAGAACTTGACCTTAATGAAATGCATGTTGGGAAGTAGACTGAATGCTAACAAGTTTACTGTTTATAAATAACATGACTTGATGACATATTTTGTCCAGTCTTTATTCAGCTACTACTGAACTTATGATTATATGTTCTAAAATGGATAACATAAAATGTAATCTTAAAACTGACAAATGTATCCAATTACAGAGATGATAATTAAAGAATGGTTTATTAACTATACCTGATTATGATGTTGTACAGTGGATAGGAGTCTGGTATAAAGTACACGTGGAGTGAACTCAACTTTTGTTGAAACAATTGGCAATCTTTATTTCTTGGCCGGTTTCAATTTTCATTTTAAATGATGATAACTTTTGTTTCTGAGTCCTAACAACAGAGTGGACTTGCATTCTTTATGGGGACATAAACAAGACTTCAAATAAATGCTAACGTTGCTCCGTGTCTGCTAGATGTATAATTAAGAAACCATTTACTAACAAGTTCGATATAGTCCTCATAGTGGCAAAGATCTTCTCAAACTTTACCTTTACTTCCTTGCAGGTCCACGTGGGAGGAGACGATCATGTTCACCTCCGTGTTTGGAAAAAACTCTCATGTCATGGAGGAGAATTGGAGTTGAGTAATATGCAGCAATCCAAGACCCAACATGACCCTGTTGAGTACTTCTCATAGGATCGCAAACCAAACACAGCATCAGCGCCTACAGGTTGCTGCATAATTATAATCAGTTATGATCAAAATATTACACATAAAACAATGCTTATGCAGTTTCCACTCGTAACATACTGTTTCATACTGTAGATGATGTAAGGAGCATGTAAACATTGAACATTTTTGTACAACATTAAAGAATAAATGAATCAGATTCGTTGTGATATTTGGTGTTGCTTCTCTTTCTGTGGTATTTGATTTGTGATGCAGCTGCAGGCCAGGGCGTATCCGTCTTCAGCTTGCAGACATGAAGAAAAAGGGTTGGACACAAACAGACAAATAGAAGTCTATTCACAACTGGGTTTAGTGTCGGATGGATATGGATCTTGGGCAAAGTTCCTCCTAAAGCGGCAGTCTGCTTTATGTTATATGAAATATAACATAAAGCATATTATTGGAAAATCAGAAGATCTATTCTGACATAGTATTAAACATTGATTTGTGTTATGACATATCGGTACAACTCACTTATATTAACCTTTTCACCCCTATTGACCTGCCAGTGACTTTACACTCATGCTGTGCAGTTATTCTAAACTTCATAACTTTATTAATTTTTTTGAGAAGATCCCAAAGTATCTAAAGATATCAAATGGATCAGGCTGATTTGGGAAAACGTGTATACGAATATGCAAAAGACATTTAAATTTCATCTATTTGCTGCAGTGGTGCAGCAATTCAGTCACTGAATAATATCATCAGTAACATTGTTCATAAATCCAGTATATTCATACTGATTCATAAACAATCTAAAGTATTGCATAATATTATTACTGTTATATCTCTGTCGGGACATAGAACATGATGCAGTTTAGTAACTTATATTTCACTTTAACTAAACATCACACAACTTCAGCGAAGATCTGGAACAAGCTGATTCACAATTGATAACTGCCTTAAAGCAGGAAGTGTACCATAGTTGAGAGAAAATGGATTGCTGTAGGATTCGGTAATAAAAATATATATATGAAAAGTGACATACATTTAGATTTATATTGCTTTTTCATTCCCAATACGTGGTAAACAGCTTAGAATAAGAATATTCAGTATGTTTTTTTAAATAATGAATTTCATTCTTTACACCAAAAGTAACGTTTAAAAGTAAATCTATCTGATTGCATAATAAACAGTTTTGAGGCTTCAGGCTTCAAACGTGGTGAAACATGACCAAAAGTTAAAATTGTACAATAAACAAAAGAACCTTTCGCAGGGACTTTGAGCCGTGAAGCTCACCCAACCTTAAAAACATTTGAATGAGGCACATGCAGCATATACAGTGGGTACGGAAAGTATTCAGACCCCTTTAAATTTTTCATTGCAGCCATTTGCTAAAATCGAAAAAGTTCATTTTTTTTCGCATTAATGTACACTCAGCAACCCATCTTGACAGAAAAAACCAGAAATGTAGAATTCTTTGCAAATTTATTAAAAAAGAAAAACTGAAATATCACATGGTCATAAGTATTCAGACCCTTTGCTCAGTATTGAGTAGAAGCACCCTTTTGAGTTATTGATGTATTAACAATTACATTTTTCAATGATTTACTATTATTTTCACTTACATAATTTAAAGCTATCTATTTATAAATGTGTATTAAAGTTCTATCAACCTCTTTAACCATTGTTCAAGTGTATAATTACTCTGGAAAGCAGCACAGACACATACAGTGCCCTCCAGAATTATTGGCACCCTTTAGTAAAAATGAGAAAAATGAGATGCGAAAAAAAATCTTTATTGTTTATCCTCATGATCTTCCATTCAAAATATTCACAAAAATGTAACCTTTAACTGAAGAAACATAATTGAAAGAAACATTAAATTCTTATCATGAAACAAATATTTTTCTCAAAAATATATGTGCCACAATTATTGGCACCCCTTCATTTAATATTTTGTGCAGCCTCCCTTTGCCAAGATAACAGATCTGAGTCTTCTCCTATAATGCGTGATGAGGTTGGTGAACACATGGCACTGGATCTGAGACCAGTCCTCCATGCAGAAGCTCTCCAGATCCTTCAGATTCCAAGGTCGACGCTTGTGGACTCTCCTCTTCAGCTCATCCCACAGATTCTCTATGGGGTTTAGGTCGGGGGACTGTGATGGCCATGGCAAAACCTTTATTCTGTGGTCGGTGAACCATTTTGTGTAGATTTTGAGGTGTGCTTCGGATCATTGTCCTGCTGGTATGTCCAACCACGGCCCATTTTAACCTTCCTGGCAGAGGCTGTTAGGTTTTCATTTAATATCTGCTGGTATTTGATGGAGTCCATGATACCATGTATCCTAACAAGATGTCCAGGGCCTTTGGAAGAAAAACAGCCCCAGAACATCAAAGATCCGCCACCATACTTCACAGTGGGTATGAGGTGCTTTTCTGTATGGCTATCTTTCTGTCTACGCCAAACCCACCTTTGATGTTTGTTGCCAAAAAGCTCTATTTTGGTCTCATCTGATCATATAACCCGGTCCCATTGAAAGTCCCAGTAACGTTTGGCAAACTGTAGGCGCTTTAGTTTGTTGTTGATTGACAGCAGAGGCTTTTTCTGGCAACCCTCCCAAACAACTTGTGGTGATGTAGGTGGCGTCTGATGCTAGTTTTGGAGACTTTCTAACCCCAAGACTCAACTAACCTCTGCAATTCTCCAGCTGTGATCCTTGGAGATTCTTTTGCCAGTCAAACCATCCTCCTCACGGTGCGTGGGGTCAATGTACACACACGTCCTCTTCCAGGCTGATTCTTAACATCTCCTGTCGCTTTAAACTTCTTAATTATGCCCTGATAGTGGAAATGGGTATTTTCAACTGTTTAGAGATTTTCTTATATCCATTTTCTGATTTGTGCAGCTCAACAACTTTTCGTCGCACATCGTCACTGTGTTCTCGGGTCTTTCCCATAGTGATGAATGACTAAGGGAATTTGGCCTGTGTCACCTCATATTTATACCCCAGTGAAACAGGAAGTCATGGTTGACCACTTAGGTAAGATTTTTGTGAATACTTTGAGTGAAAGACCAAGAGGATAAACAGCAAAGACATTTTTTCACAGCCTGTTTTGCTCATATTCACTAAGGGTGCCAATGATTCTGGAGGGCACTGTATACTCAACACACAGGTAAACATACAATCACAGTAATATATTGCACTGAGGCGCGCTCACATAACTGTGTCTGCTACTTTGAACGAGTGAGATTTCTAAAAGTGTCGGGTGGATTTGGGAAAATACATTATACACAAGCCATTTTTCTTATTTACATTTGCTGGAAAAAAAAGGAACACTATAGTTTAATTTTAAGTATTGTATAATAGTATTACTTTAAAATCTCTGTCGGGACATATCACATATGTTGTACAGTTAAGTAACTTATATTTCACTTGAAGTAAAGATCACACAACTTCATTGAAGATCTGAAACAAGCTGATCCACAATATGAGTGTGAAGCTGTCATATATTGTAGAATTCAATTACTTTGCCTACATTAAGAAAATAACTTTTTGAATGAACTTCATTAAATCATGGGAAGAATATCCACATGATTAAATTACTTTCTTTTAGCAATAAGCCATCCTGTTGGTCTAATTTAAAGGAGGACAATAAGTGCACGGGCAGAGTGTGTGCAGACACGCGTGTAAATAGAAGGTACGCTGTGATTGGAGGGACTTATATCATTCCTGCCAGAGCTACCAGTACCGTACTGTATTTCTTCTTTTGTCATTTAATTTGTTTATTGCCGTCGGGATGGAAAGAGAATTTTGACAAATACAACAGAAAATGTTTCTAAAATACATTAAACACCCTAACTGGCTCCTACAGAATACCTTAACTGCATGTTTGTAAATTGAACAATCCACCATACCCCTAAAGGTCACTGTAAGGATACATCTAAGAAATAAACCCGTGATATCCGCCTTAAAACAGGGAGTGAAACATACTTCCCTGTGAGTAAAGGTGGAGACGTGGAGTGACCTTTAGGTTTTTGTTGCAACCAAGCCAGGCCAAATCCTGCAAGGCTCCCGGACTACGAGAGAAATGTTGAAACTGTTGTTACACAAACCCCCCTTGTTACTTCAAATCACTTGCAGCTGTTCTGAGCAACATTTTGTTGTGTGTCAGCGGTTTTGGTTAATCCCTGGACTTCACACGATAGTCACATCCCTGTGAGTATCGTCTTGTGACTACTGTTCCTCTTTGTTAATCACATGCTGCATGATTTTTGTTCCTATTAACAAATTAAATAAATAGTTAAGATATTTGACAATTGGTCCTGCTGTGCTTTGTAGCTATCGTAGCTATCTGATTTAAATTTAAAAACTCATTATAAAGACGCTTGTGAAGGTCAAATATGACAATTTTTTTGGTTCTTCCTGTTTTATGAAGTGTTCACATTATCTGTTTTTACCCTATAGGATACTGACAAAAGACTTAAAGGAGGAAATAATGTTTTCCATCTTATTCCTGGGATTTAAATGAAAGTGTACGGAAACTATAAAAAGGAAAGAATATACAGACATGCAAAAGTAAAGATGCTCATACCCAAAGTTCACCTCTACAGATGCTAAAAAGTATTAAAAGAAACTCTGTGGACATAAATGCATTTTGAACATACAGTTGATTACAGTTGGCTTCTTCAGTTATTTTCCTCGATGAAAGTGTTGAATTAATCCCACGTCCACAATTCTAAAAAGAGGAAAAGTTGGATCAAGTCAAATCCGTTTCCAAAAGCTTGGTGGTACAAGTCATTGAGATGATGTTTCATGGAGACAGTGTGTTTTTTTTAGGAAATAATAACATTGGTGAAGGCCTTGTGACCTAGTAGCTTCATGGACATGAGTCAATAAATGATTATTTTCCACCACATTGTGACTGCTGGTCTTTTTTCTGTACAGAGATGTATCTTTTCAAAAAATGCATCACCTAAGTTTAAAGCACAACTTCTCATTTCGGGTGCAAACCTTTACCTGGAATTCTGTGCATTAAAAAAAAATGGTTTGTCTGAATTGTACAGAAATTGTGTTTGCAAAAAATGTCACAGTCAGTTAACATAGATTTACAAAAATGACCACAATTAACCTTCACTTTTAGCCAGGCTAGGTCAGCTGTATCTGTCTGTATTATAATAGTACCAATATTAAACGGACACATTTGAGATAGGTATTCATTTTTTCATCTAACTTTTGGCAAAAAAGTTAATTAACATGTTTCCCTATATGTCAAACTGTTTCAATATACCCTAAAGTCACTAGGGGGCATTGAAACTTAATTTGATTTACACAATTTGAGCCTACTACATTTTTGGGAAGTGCCGCAGCTGGACTTGGGGAGTAACTAGAAAATGCGTTTCCTGCTGAAAATGCGTTGGAATGCTGAAATTAGTCACAGAGCATTGCTGAAAATGTGGAAGTTGCAAATTACTTTCCTGAAAAAGCCCAAAAGCCAAGAACTGCACTGTTGAAAAACCTGGTAGTTGAATTGTAAAAGTGGCAGAGATGAAAGCAAAAAAAAAAAATTATTACCTTTACACTAATCTGATCTCCCATTTATGTTGCAGCTTTTGAGCCAGGTCGTAAAATAACTGAATGACAGGGATTTCGCATCCCCCCAATCATTGACTTGAGACCAATCTCAAAGACAGGGCTGTACCTGAAACCATCTTGTTGTGTTGTTGTGGGAGTCTTTCAGTGGACTTTAAGAGTCCAGAAACTAAACCAATAAAGAAATACACTGAGAATACACTATATGTCAACTTTCCTGAATAAAGCAAAAAGAAAGTAGACCAACAATATGAAGAGTCTACAGCCTCTAAAGTCTAAACTTGAAATCTAGAGCATCAGGACTCATTACCAGGTAATTAATTACAGAGTTGGTCAGTTATCTTTGAATTATCTCTTTGGTCAACATGTTGGTTTGTCTGACAAAAACAATAAATTAATTACATTTTGATGCGACAGACCCTTATCTGTATGTAGGACTAAAAGACTTGTTGAAAATGTGATTGCTGCTGCTTGATGTAACTCAAGAAAACTTACAATGTCACTAGTCAATTCTTGCAAGCCAAAAAGTTTAATATATTGCAGCAAATTGATCAGAAGTCATTTTTATTGAATGTGAACATAAAAAAGGTAACAAACACTTTATGGTCAGGGCAGATCATTTTGGCTTTAGTTTTTACCTCAAAAAATGTACATGTAGGAAATGTATTTAAATTCACTGTAATTCTCAGTGTTTAATTAATCACAAAAACCTTGAAGAGAGTTGAGCGTTTAACCCTCTATGGCATGCTGTTGCCCTCAGGCAACAAACTACCTTTTTGGACCTCACACTGCCCCCTTAATTTTTTAAAATAAATGTTTATAAAATTACCAGATATGTCTGTGTCCAATGAAATGAGGGCCCAACGTGGGTGTGACCTTTTCTCTTGGGGTGAAGCAGTCTTTTCAGGCAGCAAAGCTGCATGGGACACAGTGCCACAAATCTCTAAGATAAATATAACTTTTTAACCAGTTTAAATTGAAATCAACTCATAAACTTGACTTTGAGCTATTGGATGGGAGCCCCCCCCCCCAGCTGATAGACAGCTGATAGCTTGAATGATGCTTCTGACTTTGACAGCCGGAATTGGGAGTGTGCAGTTAGAGTGGAAAAGCAGTATTATAGAGAGCGTGCCTGGAAAAGGCTGGAAGCACTGTGAGAGTCATGTTCTTCGACTTCTCCAGTGCCTTCAACACCATCCAGCCTTTGCTTCTGAGGGACAAGCTGGAGCAGACCGGGGTGGACCACCACCTCGCTTCATGGATCCTGGACTACCTCACCAACCGTCCACAGTATGTGAGGATACGGGAGTGTGAGTCAGACCTGGTATCCTGCAGCACGGGGGCCCCACAAGGAACCGTTCTGGCTCCATTCCTCTTCTCCATATACACATCGGACTTCATGTACAGTTCTGCAAACTGCCACCTGCAAAAGTTCTCTGATGACTCTGCAATCGTCGGCCTCATCTCCGCCGGTGACGACAGGGAATACAGGGAACTGAACCAGGACTTCATGGTGCCAGTGGAACCGCCTCCAGATCAACTCTCGGAAAACCAAAGAGCTGGTGGTGGACTTCCGCCGGGGTAAACACTGTCCTCCGGAACCAGTGAACATCCAGGGAAAGGACATTGAGATTGTGAAATCTTATAAGTACCTGGGTGTTCACTTGAACAATAAACTGGATTGGACTAATCATACAAATGCACTTTACAAAAAGGGTCAGAGCAGACTCTATCTGCTGAGGAGACTGAGGTCCTTTGGAGTGCAGGGAGCACTGATGAAACTCAGAAGATTTGTAATCAGGTGAGATTCAATCTACATTCATTCTTCAGGACAAACCACACTCAACTCTATGGTCTATATTTACATCATGTTTTAATTAATTCATCCACAGGTGAAAGATCAAGTGGAAAAAAGGACAGGCCAGAACTATCGGGAATTCAAAGCAGTTGAATACAGGAGTCAGGTTATGGCTGGACTAAACTTCCCCATCAAGGTAAATAATATAATTATATTTGAAAACAAAAAATGGAAGCCAGATGTGTGTCTTTGAATGATATAGAGGTTGAATTAATATTATTTGTGATATCCAGTTGAATTTAATATCATGTCAATGTGACGCACACAAAATGTATGGTCACATTTTTGTTTATTTGATTAATATATGATGTAATGTACTGTTAGTTAAAATATTCAATGAAATAGAATCATCTATTATACTAACTTCCTCAGAAGTGTATTTCACCCTGTGGCCACTAGGCGGCAGTGCAGCGCTGTGGTTCAGGATGTGCGCACGCAACGTCTTCCCACAGCGCGGGAAAACTACCAATGAAGACGCCACAGAACTGCCTGCTCTCACAGGTTAGTAATATATGTAAATACAAAATAAACACCATTTAAATAGAGACCAATGTTTATAGAACAATTGTTAAAATTTGTGTTTCATGTATTTGTTTAGAAGCAACGTGAGTTCGGTATTAAGACTGACTGTCGGATGCTAACGTTAGCTTAGCTGAATGATAATAGCAGTACATTCCCCTGGGTTTTCTGGCTCCTGCACATCATAATATTTGTAAATAATGAAGTGATATAAATCTGTATGTTCAATGAGTTGTGTCACACTGAGTATGTTGGTTAAATGTGACCGAAAGATGTATATTAGTGTTGTGCCTGTTTGTTAGCCTGTGTTAGCGCTCGTCGTATTGTTGGCGCCGCCATTGTTAGAGATCCGTGACGTCACCTCCACCACAGTAGCTGTGGGACGGCTAGAGAGATCCGTGACGTCACCTACACCACAGCAGCTGTGGGCAGCTGTGGGACTAGAGAGGGTTTTATGCCCAGCTGTCCCAGTTATACTGGCTGGATGGAGTGATTAAGTGGGATAGTGAATATATGAATGTGTGAATGTTGCTTAATTAAGTTGTTGTACATTTATGTGATTTTGTGAAAGACAATGCACTTGAAAGAAATATGTAATAAATATAGCCCGGGAAAACTACCAATGAAGACGCCACAGAACTGCCTGCTTCCTCATTTATTCCTGTTTTCACAGGCACACATCATCTGCACACAGGCTCTCTAGCACTGAGACCTGTAAGTACGGACACCACCAGAGCAGTAATAAGTGTTTATGGAGTTATGGGAAAAAAGAAAAAGAGTAACAACATTTTTCTTTTTCTTTTTATTAAGTAGGGGAGGGTGTGGCACCCTGGACATTTGAATGGCTACAATTATTTGCAGGATTGTTAATGTATTAGTGTGTGTTATTAACTTGTCCCCCACACCATTATTTTCTGGTTATTATAATTTAAAACGCTTTGTGTTACTTCTAAACTAACCTGCTTTCACTTTAAGTAATCGGAGGGCGAAAATCACTTTCGCCAATAGGGGGCAGTAGCGGCTTCTGTATGGTGGTGACGCTGTAACTCTTAAGAGAAGCAAGTTAGTGAAGCCGTAAGAAAGGACAGTCAGGATAGCGGCAGTGGAAGATATTCACCCGAGACTGTCTTTCTGTTTGTATTCACAGGTGAGAGAAGTACACAAGCGTCATATACATTATGTTAAGTTCACATGTTTTCATGTTTATGAAGTGTTTATTGTTGACATATAAGGCAGCTAACTGAAGCTAGCATCAGTAGCTAAACTAAGAAGGTCGAGCCCGCTGGCTGTTTGGCGCCAGCGTGACGTCACTAACCTAGCCTATAACTGCATTGTTCATGCAGGCTGTACACAGATACATGTGTAACCTAACCCTAACCTAACCCTAACCCTGACCCTGTACACAGATACATGTGTAACCTAACCCTAACCCTGTACACAGATACATGTGTAACCTAACCCTAACCTAACCCTAACCCTGACCCTGTACACAGATACATGTGTAACCTAACCCTAACCCTGTACACAGATACATGTGTAACCTAACCCTAACCTAACCCTAACCCTGACCCTGTACACAGATACATGTGTAACCTAACCCTAACCCTGTACACAGATACATGTGTAACCTAACCCTGTACACAGATACACGTGTAACCTAACCCTAACCTAACCCTAACCCTAACCCTGTACACAGATACATGTGTTGT
>NC_072470.1:0-2500 GCF_027596085.1 Anoplopoma fimbria
CCCTAACCTAACCTAACCTAACCTAAAACCTAACCCCTAACCCTAACCTAACCTAACCCTAACCCTAACCCTAACCCTAACCTAACCTAACCTAACCTAACCCTAACCTAACCTAACCTAACCTAACCTAACCTAACCTAACCTAACCTAACCTAACCCTAACCTAACCTAACCTAACCCTAACCCTAACCTAACCCTAACCTAACCCTAACCTAACCCTAACCTAACCTAACCTAACCTAACCTGGCCTAACCTAACCCTAACCTAACCTAACCTAACCCTAACCTAACCCCTAACCTAACCCTAACCCTAACCTAACCTAACCCTAACCCTAACCTAACCCTGGCCTAACCCCTAACCCTGGCCTGGCCTGGCCCTGGCCCTGGCCTAACCCGGCCTGGCCTGGGCTGGCCTGGCCTGGCCTGGCCTGGCCTGGCCTGGCCTGGCCTGGCCTGGCCTGGCCTGGCCCTGGCCTGGCCTGGCCTGGCCTGGCCTGGCCTGGCCTGGCCTGGCCTGGCCTGGCCTGGCCTGGCCTGGCCTGGCCTGGCCTGGCCTGGCCTGGCCTGGCCTGGCCTGGCCTGGCCTGGCCTGGCCTGGCCTGGCCTGGCCTGGCCTGGCCTGGCCTGGCCTGGCCTGGCCCTGGCCTGGCCTGGCCTGGCCTGGCCTGGCCTGGCCTGGCCTGGCCTGGCCTGGCCTGGCCTGGCCTGGCCTGGCCTGGCCTGGCCTGGCCTGGCCTGGCTGTGGCCTGGCCTGGCCCTGGCCCTGGCCTGGCCTGGCCTGGCCTGGCCTGGCCCTGGCCTGGCCCTGGCCCTGGCCTGGCCTGGCCTGGCCTGGCCTGGCCTGGCCTGGCCTGGCCTGGCCTGGCCTGGCCTGGCCTGGCCTGGCCTGGCCTGGCCTGGCCTGGCCTGGCCTGGCCTGGCCTGGCCTGGCCTGGCCTGGCCTGGCCTGGCCTGGCCTGGCCTGGCCTGGCCTGGCCTGGCCTGGCCTGGCCTGGCCTGGCCTGGCCTGGCCTGGCCTGGCCTGGCCCTGGCCTGGCCTGGCCTGGCCTGGCCTGGCCTGGCCTGGCCTGGCCTGGCCTGGCCTGGCTGGCCTGGCCTGGCCTGGCCTGGCCTGGCCTGGCCCTGGCCTGGCCTGGCCTGGCCTGGCCTGGCCCTGGCCTGGCCTGGCCTGGCCTGGCCTGGCCCTGGCCTGGCCTGGCCCTGGCCTGGCCTGGCCTGGCCTGGCCTGGCCTGGCCCTGGCCCCTGGCCTGGCCTGGCCTGGCCCCTGGCCCTGGCCTGGCCTGGCCTGGCCTGGCCTGGCCCTGGCCCTGGCCTGGCCCTGGCCTGGCCTGGCCTGGCCCTGGCCTGGCCTGGCCTGGCCTGGCCCTGGCCTAACCTAACCTGGCCCCTGGCCTAACCCTAACCCTGGCCTAACCCTAACCTAACCCTGGCCCTAACCCTAACCTGGCCTAACCCTGGCCCTAACCCTAACCCTGGCCCTGGCCCTGGCCCTAACCTGGCCTGGCCTGGCCTGGCCCTGGCCCTGGCCCTGCCCTGGCCTGGCCCTGGCCTAACCCTAACCCTGGCCCTGGCCTGGCCTAACCCTGGCCTAACCCCTAACCCTAACCTGGCCCTGGCCTGGCCTGGCCTGGCCCTGGCCTGGCCTTCCCTGGCCCTACAGACTAACCCTGGCCCTAACCCTAACCTAACCTAACCCTGGCCTAACCCTAACCTGGCCTAACCCTAACCCTGGCCCTATCCCTGGCCTAACCCCTAACCTACTAACCCTAACCCTAACCCTACTTACTATAGATGTACGTTAGAAAAAAGTTTGTAGGATCTTCAGAAAAAATGTTATTCAAAAAGGCGTCTTGATCCTTTTTCATTTTTTGCCCGTTTCACCCCCTTCCCGAAGTCCTACAGACTCGGGGTCGGTACCATTCGATCGGGCTTGGCCTAATTAGTGGGGGCGGAGACCGTTTCCAAGGCTCTACCACATTCGGAAGAGGGTGTATTTTCAAAAAGGATCAAGAATCTGTGGTTTTCATCCCTTATCCTAACCCTAACCCTAACCCTAACCCTAACCCTAACCCTAACCCTACTTACTATAGATGTACGTTAGAAAAAAGTTTGTAGGATCTTCAGAAAAAATGTTATTCAAAAAGGCGTCTTGATCCTTTTTCATTTTTTGCCCGTTTCACCCCCTTCCCGAAGTCCTACAGACTCGGGGTCGGTACCATTCGATCGGGCTTGGCCTAATTAGTGGGGGCGGAGACCGTTTCCAAGGCTCTACCACATTCGGAAGAGGGTGTATTTTCAAAAAGGATCAAGAATCTGTGGTTTTCATCCCTTATCCTAACCCTAACCCTAACCCTAACCCTAACCCTAACCCTAACCCTACTTACTATAGATGTACGTTAGAAAAAAGTTTGTAGGATCTTCAGAAAAAATGTTATTCAAAAAGGCGTCTTGATCCTTTTTCATTTTTTGCCCGTTTCACCCCCTTCCCGAAGTCCTACAG
>NC_072470.1:15000-25000 GCF_027596085.1 Anoplopoma fimbria
AGTTAACTACAGTCAGACTAAAGGAATAAACACAGCTACAGTCAGACTAAAGGAATAAACACAGCTACAGTCAGAACTAAAGTAATAAACACAGCTACAGTCAGAACTAAAGTAATAAACACAGCTACAGTCAGAACTAAAGTAATAAACACAGCAACAGTCAGAACTAAAGTAATAAACACAGCTACAGTCAGTAATAAACACAGCTACAGTCAGAACTAAAGTAATAAACACAACTAAAGTAATAAACACAGCTACAGTCAGAACTAAAGTAATAAACACAGCTACAGTCATAACTAAAGTAATAAACACAGCAACAGTCAGAACTAAAGTAATAAACACAGCTACAGTCAGAACTAAAGTAATAAACACAGCAACAGTCAGAACTAAAGTAATAAACAGTCAGAACTAAAGTAATACAGTCAGAACTAAAGTAATAAACACAGCAACAGTCAGAACTAAAGTAATAAACACAGCTACAGTCATAACTAAAGTAATAACAGTCAGACTAAAGTAATAAACACAGCTACAGTCAGAACTAAAGTAATAAACACAGCTACAGTCAGAACTAAAGTAATAAACACAGCAACAGTCAGAACTAAAGTAATAAACACAGCTAAAGTAATAAACACAGCAACAGTCAGAACTAAAGTAATAAACACAGCAACAGTCAGAACTAAAGTAATAAACACAGCTACAGTCAGAACTAAAGTAATAAACACAGCTACAGTCAGAACTAAGGTAATAAACACAGCTACAGTCATAACTAAAGTAATAAACACAGCAACAGTCAGAACTAAAGTAATAAACACAGCTACAGTCAGAACTAAAGTAATAAACACAGCAACAGTCAGAACTAAAGTAATAAACACAGCTACAGTCAGAACTAAAGTAATAAACACAGCTACAGTCAGAACTAAGGTAATAAACACAGCCACAGTCAGAACTAAGGTAATTACCAGAACAGAAGACAATAGAATAGATAACATTAGAAGACAGTAGATGTAGTAGTAGTAGTGACGATGGAAAGAGGAAATAAGAGGCGACAGACACTCAGGTGACTAGTATTATTTATGTCGGTGGTTTGATTTCTATATAAAAACACTTGGCACACTTGAGTTAACCTGACTGGTTTTACATTCAGCCTTCAGACAAGAAAACAGGGTACAGAAAACATCAAATGCACATCAGCTGATCACCAGGTCACACCCACTGATGTTTCTTTATCATGGCTGCCTCAATTGTTTGATCACTCTTTAAATCTGTCATTCAAGTGCAACTGCTGAACTACATTTCCCACAATGGAGCTGCAGCAGATCTCACTGATTCGCTGAGTTTTATCCAGTGGTTGGTTAGAGGGAAGTTCAGCTTTCAATGTCGTTTATCTGATGTTTTCTGTCTCTATTGCAATAAATAAATACATACCATCCTGCAGCACTGACTGACACATTAAGCTTTCTTCAGCTATGCAACGAAACAAATAAGGCTAGAGATTATTATTAAGTTGCCATGGAAACTCATCAACATCCACAATGGCACAATCAGAAGATACTGTTGGGTTTGATTGACAGCATGCAGTTAAATGAGCTAGAGTCCACTCTTCAGTCTTTCTGAAGCAGGAAGTCAAAGGTCACGGTCGATCCGACTGTTCAAACCTCTGACTGATCTTCGGTCGCCATGGTAACAGTGTTAAAGCTGCAGGTGCAGCCGGTTTACATTCAGCCTGCTGGGCTCGTCTCATTAACAAATACTGCGTGTTGCTCTGTCTTTCTTTTTTCATTTCCATCTGTCTTAACGATCCAGATCATCGATTCTGTTCCCTCCATCACCCTCTTTCTCCTGATTCTCACCCTCTTTCTCCCTCTGCTTCTCCTTCTCCCCCTCCTTCTCCCTCTCCCTCTCCTTCTCCTTCTCCCTCTGCTTCTCCTTCTCCTTCTCCCCCTCCTTCTCCTTCTCCCTCTCCTTCTCCTTCTCCTTCTCATTCTCATTCTCCCTCACCCTCTCCTTCTCTCTCTGCTTCTCCTTCTCCTTCTCCCTCTGCTTCTCCCTCTGCTTTTCCTTTTCTTTTTCCTTTTCCTTCTCCTTCTCGCTCTCCCTCTGCTTCTCCTTCTCCCTCTGCTTTTCATTCTCCTTTTCCTTTTCCTTTTCCTTCTCCTTCTCCTTCTCCTCGCTCTCCCTCTGCTTCTCCTTCTCCTTCTCCGTCTGCTTTTCCTTCTCCTTTTCCTTTTCCTTTTCCTTCTCGCTCTCCCTCTCTTTCTCCTTCTCCCTCACTGCTCCCTGGTTCTTCAGGTCCTGAAATACCTCGGTGAAGAAGTGTGGGTCGGCATTAATTTGCAGCATGTCAGCGCTCAGCCAGTCGATTAGCTCCAGCGCTCGCTCCCAGAATGCATCACGGCTGGACTCCACCAGGAAAGGTTTCAGGGGGTATGAGATCTCATTTCCCAGGTAGGAGTAGGCCAGGTAGAGACAAGTGAGGAAGGTAGCGTGGAGTTCCTGCTCTGAAGAAATGTCCTCGTCCACCGCCTCCCTGCACAGCAGGTACACAAAGACCAGACTGGCTGGACTGATGAAGCACTGGTCCTGCAGGGGGACAGAAAAGTAGTATTACTACTACAGAAACAGAACAAGTAGTACTACAGAGAGGAGACAAGTAGTACTGCAGGGATAAGATAAAAGTGTGTACCAGATGTACAGGTCTGGGGACTAGCTGTAGAGGTCTGGGGACTAGATGTAGAGGTCTGGGGACTAGGTGTAGAGGTCTGCATACCAAATGTACAGGTCTGGGGACTAGGTGTAGAGGTCTGGGGACTAGATGTAGAGGTCTGGGGACTAGGTGTAGAGGTCTGGGGACTAGGTGTACAGGTCTGGGGACTAGATGTACAGGTCTCCGGAATAGATGTAGAGGTCTGGGGTCTAAATGTAGAGGTCTGGAGACTAGATGTAGAGGTCTGGGGACTAGATTAATAGGTCTGCGTACCAAATGTACAGGTCTGGGGACTAGGTGTAGAGGTCTGGGGACAGGATGTTGAGGTCTGGAGGCTAGATGTAGAGGTCTGGGGACTAGATTAATAGATCTGCGTACCAAATGTACAGGTCTGGACACTAGATGTACAGGTCTCCAGACTAGATGTAGAGGTCTGGGGTCTAAATGTAGAGGTCTGGGGACTAGATGTACAGGTCTGGGGATTAGATGTACAGGTCTGGGGACTAGATGTAGAGGTCTGGGGTCTAAATGTACAGGTCTGGGGACTAGATGTACAGGTCTGGGGACTAGATGTACAGGTATCCGGACTAGATGTAGAGGTCTGGGGTCTAAATGTAGAGGTATGGGGACTAGATGTCGAGGTCTTGGGACTGGGGTTAGAGGTCTGGGGTCTAGATTAATAGGTCTGCGTACCAAATGTACAGGTCTGGGGACTAGGTGTAGAGGTCTGGGGACTAGGTGTAGAGGTCTGGGGACAGGATGTTGAGGTCTGGAGACTAGATTAATAGGTCTGCGTACCAAATGTACAGGTCTGGGGACTAGGTGTAGAGGTCTGGGGACTAGGTGTAGAGGTCTTGGGACTAGTTGTAGAGGTCTGGGGATTAGATTAATAGGTCTGCGTACCAAATGTACAGGTCTGGACACTAGATGTACAGGTCTCCAGACTAGATGTAGAGGTCTGGGGTCTAAATGTAGAGGTCTGGGGACTAGATGTACAGGTCTGGGGACTAGATGTACAGGTATCCGGACTAGATGTAGAGGTCTAGGGTCTAAATGTAGAGGTATGGGGACTAGATGTCGAGGTCTTGGGACTGGGGTTAGAGGTCTGGGGTCTAGATTAATAGGTCTGCGTACCAAATGTACAGGTCTGGGGACTAGGTGTAGAGGTCTGGGGACTAGGTGTAGAGGTCTGGGGACTAGATGTAGAGGTCTGGGGACTAGGTGTAGAGGTCTGCGTACCAAATGTACAGGTCTGGGGACTAGGTGTAGAGGTCTGGGGAGTAGGTGTAGAGGTCTGGGGACTAGGTGTACAGGTCTGGGGACTAGATGTACAGGTCTCCGGACTAGATGTAGAGGTCTGGGGTCTAAATGTAGAGGTCTGGAGACTAGATGTAGAGGTCTGGGGACTAGATTAATAGGTCTGCATACCAAATGTACAGGTCTGGGGACAGGATGTACAGGTCTGGGGATTAGATGTACAGGTCTGGGGACTAGATGTAGAGGTCTGGGGTCTAAATGTACAGGTCTGGGGACTAGATGTACAGGTCTGGGGACTAGATGTACAGGTATCCGGACTAGATGTAGAGGTCTGGGGTCTAAATGTAGAGGTATGGGGACTAGATGTCGAGGTCTTGGGACTGGGGTTAGAGGTCTGGGGTCTAGATTAATAGGTCTGCGTACCAAATGTACAGGTCTGGGGACTAGGTGTAGAGGTCTGGGGACTAGGTGTAGAGGTCTGGGGACAGGATGTTGAGGTCTGGAGACTAGATTAATAGGTCTGCGTACCAAATGTACAGGTCTGGACACTAGATGTACAGGTCTCCAGACTAGATGTAGAGGTCTGGGGTCTAAATGTAGAGGTCTGGGGACTAGATGTACAGGTCTGGGGATTAGATGTACAGGTCTGGGGACTAGATGTAGAGGTCTGGGGTCTAAATGTACAGGTCTGGGGACTAGATGTACAGGTCTGGGGACTAGATGTACAGGTATCCGGACTAGATGTAGAGGTCTGGGGTCTAAATGTAGAGGTATGGGGACTAGATGTCGAGGTCTTGGGACTGGGGTTAGAGGTCTGGGGTCTAGATTAATAGGTCTGCGTACCAAATGTACAGGTCTGGGGACTAGGTGTAGAGGTCTGGGGACTAGGTGTAGAGGTCTGGGGACAGGATGTTGAGGTCTGGAGACTAGATTAATAGGTCTGCGTACCAAATGTAGAGGTCTGGGGACTAGGTGTAGAGGTCTGGGGACTAGGTGTAGAGGTCTTGGGACTAGTTGTAGAGGTCTGGGGATTAGATTAATAGGTCTGCGTACCAAATGTACAGGTCTGGACACTAGATGTACAGGTCTCCAGACTAGATGTAGAGGTCTGGGGTCTAAATGTAGAGTTCTGGGGACTAGATGTACAGGTCTGGGAACTAGATGTAGAGGTCTGGGGTCTAAATGTAGAGGTATGGGGACTAGATGTTGAGGTCTTGGGACTGGGGTTAGAGGTCTGGGGTCTAGATATAGAGGTCTGGGGACAGGATGTAGAGGTCTGGAGACTAGATGTAGAGATCTGGGGACAGGATGTTGAGGTCTTGGGACTAGATGTAGAGGTCTAGAGACTACATGTAGAGGTCTGGGGACAGGATGTAGAGGTCTGGAGACTAGATGTAGAGGTATGGGGTCTAGATGTCGAGGTCTTGGGACTAGATGTAGAGGTCTGGAGACTAGATGTAGAGGTATGGGGTCTAGATGTCGAGGTCTTGGGACTAGGTGAAGAGGTCTGGGGACTAGATGTAGAGGTCTGGAGACTAGATGTAGAGGTCTGGGGTCTAGCTGTCAAGGTCTGTGGACTAGATGTAGAGGTCTGGGGACTAGATGTAGAGGCCTGGGGACTAGGTGTAGAGGTGTGGGGTCTAGCTGTCGAGGTCTGTGGACTAGATGTAGAGGTCTGGGGACTAGATGTAGAGGTCTGGAGACTAGATGTAGAGGTCTGGGGTCTAGCTGTCGAGGTCTGTGGACTAGATGTAGAGGTCTGGGGACTAGATGTAGAGGTCTGGGGACTAGGTGTAGAGGTCTTGGGACTAGGGTTAGAGGTCTGGAGTCTAGATGTTGAGGTCTTGGGACTAGATGTCGAGGTCTTGGGACTGGGGTTAGAGGTCTGGGGTCTAGATATAGAGGTCTGGGGACAGTATGTAGAGGTCTGGAGACCAGATGTAGAGGTCTGGGGACTATATGTAGAGGTCTGGGGTCTAGATGTAGAGATCTGGGGACAGGATGTAGAGGTCTGGAGACCAGATGTAGAGGTCTGGGGACTAGATGTAGAGGTCTGGAGACTAGATGTACAGGTCTGGGGACTAGATGTAGAGGTCTGGGGACTAGATGTGGAGGTCTGGGGTCTAAATGTAGAGGTCTGGAGACTAGATGTAGAGGTCTGGGGACTAGATTAATAGGTCTGCGTACCAAATGTACAGGTCTGGGGACTAGGTGTAGAGGTCTGGGGACAGGATGTTGAGGTCTGGAGACTAGATGTAGAGGTCTGGGGACTAGATTAATAGGTCTGCGTACCAAATGTACAGGTCTGGGGACTAGGTGTAGAGGTCTGGGGACAGGGTGTTGAGGTCTGGAGACTAGATGTAGAGGTCTGGGGACAGGATGTTGAGGTCTTGGGACTAGATGTAGAGGTCTGGAGACTAGATGTAGAGGTCTGGGGACTAGATTAATAGGTCTACATACCAAATGTACAGGTCTGGGGACTAGGTGTAGAGGTCTGGGGACTAGGTGTAGAGGTCTGGGGACAGGATGTTGAGGTCTGGAGACTAGATGTAGAGGTCTGGGGACAGGATGTTGAGGTCTTGGGACTAGATGTAGAGGTCTGGAGACTAGATGTAGAGGTCTGGGGACTAGATTAATAGGTCTGCGTACCAAATGTACAGGTCTGGGGACTAGGTGTACAGGTCTCCCGACTAGATGTAGAGGTCTGGGGACTAGATGTTGAGGTCTTGGGACTGGGGTTAGAGGTCTGGGGTCTAGATGTTGAGGTCTTGGGCCTGGGGTTAGAGGTCTGGGGACAGGATGTAGAGTAAAGACCTGCCAGCCTTGAACCAGCAGCGTTCTGTCCACGTTTCTGAACCAAAGGACAATCTGATTGGACGACAGCTCCTTCAGTTTGACACAACGCCGACACAGGAAGTCAGAAAGACAACGAAGGAGCTCGCCTGTGGACGCCTGCAGAGGAAAGGAGACAAGGAGAGGGCACCAGGAGAGGAGAGAGAAGGTAAGGAGATCAGGAGAGAGGAGACCAGGAGAGAGGAGACAAGGAGAGGTGACAGGTAGAGAGGAGACCAGGAGAGAGGAGACAAGGAGAAGAGACCAGGAGAGAGGAGACAAGGAGAGGTGACCAGGATAGAGGAAACAAGGAGAGGTGACAGGAGAGAGGAGACAAGGAGAGAGGAAACAAGGAGAAGAGACCAGGAGAGAAGAGACAGGGGGAGGTGACAGGAGAGAGGAGACAAGGAGAAGAGACCAGGAGAGAGGAGACAAGGAGAGGTGACCAGGATAGAGGAGACAAGTAGAGGTGACAGGAGAGAGGAGACAAGGAGAGAGGAGACAAAGAGAAGAGACCAGGATAAAAGAGACCAGGAGAGAGGAGTCATCACCGTAATAGAAAATATTCATATATATATGTGTATATATGTGTGTATACATGTGTATATATATATATTTGTATATATATGTGTATATATATATATATATATATATATATATATATATATATATATATATATAAATATATATATGTGTATATATATACATATATATATACATATATATATGTATACACATACATATATATATATATATGTATACACATACATACATATATATATATATATATATATATATATATATATATATATATATATATATATATATATATATATATATATATATGTGTGTATATATACAGCGGGTAAAATAAGTATTGAACACGCCACCATTTTTCTCAGTAAATATATTTCTAAAGGTGCTATTGACATGACATTTTCACCAGATGTCGGTAACAACCCAAGTAATCCATACATACAAAGAAAACCAAACAAAGAAGTTCAGAAATTAAGTTATGTGTAATAAAATGGAATGACACAGGGAAAAAGTATTGAACACATGAAGAAAGGGAGGTGCAAAAAGGCATGGAAAGACAAGACACCAGCTGAAATCTATCAGTAATTAGAAAGCAATCCCGCCCCTTGTCAGTGCAAATGAATATCAGCTGGTTCAGTCCCAACTGATGGCCTATAAAAAGGTGTCTCATTACCAAGGTGTCACACAAGAAACATCTCATGATGGGTAAAAGCAAAGAGCTCTCTCAAGACCTTCACAACCTTATTGTTGCAGAACATACTGATGGCATTGGTTCCAGAAGGATTTCTAAACTTCTGAATGTTCCAGTGAGCACTGTTGGGGCCATAATCCGGAAGTGGAAAGAACATCATTTCACCATAAACCGGCCACGACCAGATGCTCCTCGCAAGATTTCTGACAGAGGAGTGAAAAGAATTATCAGAAGAGTTGTCCAAGAGCTAAGGACCACTTGTGGAGATCTTCAGAAAGACCTGGAATTAGCAGGTACAATTGTTTCAAAGAAAACAATAAGTAATGCACTCAACCGCCGTGGCCTGTATGCACGCTCACCACGCAAGACTCCATTGCTGAAGAAAAAGCATGTTGAAGCTCGTTTAAAGTTTGCTGCACAACATTTAGACAAGCCTGTGAAATACTGGGAGAATATAGTCTGGTCAGATGAGACCAACATGGAACTCTTTGGAGGCCATAATACACACCATGTTTGGAGGTCAAATGGCACTGCACATCACCCCAAAAACACCATACCAACAGTGGAGTTTGGAGGTGGAACATCATGGTGTGGGGCTGTTTTTCAGCATACAGCACCGGCAAACTTCATATAATTGAAGGAAGGATGAATGGAAAAATGTACCGAGACATTCTTGATGAAAATCTGCTGCCATCTACCAGGATGATGAAGATGAAACGAGGGTGGACATTTCAGCAAGACAATGACCCCAAACACACAGCCAAGGAAACTCTCCATTGGTTTCAGAGAAAGAAAATAAAGCTGCTAGAATGGCCCAGCCAATCACCTGACTTGAATCCAATAGAAACTCTATGGAAAGAACTAAAGATCAGAGTTCATAGAAGAGGCCCACGGAACCTTCAAGATCTGAAGACTGTTTGTGTGGAAGAATGGGCCAAAATCACACCTGAGCAATGCATGCCACTAGTTTCTCCATACAGGAGGCGTCTTGAAGCTGTCGTTACCAACAAAGGCTTCTGTACCAAGTATTAAATACATTTCAGTAAGCGTGTTCAATACGTTTTCCCTGTGTCATTCCATTTGATTACACATAACTTAATTTCTGAACTTATTTGTTTGGTTTTCTTTGTATGTATGGATTACTTGGGTTGTTACCGACATCTGGTGAACATTTCATGTCAATAGCACCTTTAGAAATATATTTACTGAGAAAAATGTTGACGTGTTCAATACTTATTTTACCCGCTGTATGTATATGTGTATATATATATATACGCATATACAGTACACATATATATATATGTGTATATGTGCATATATAAAATGTACTGAGTCAACCACACACATGCATGCACACACACACCCATGCATGCACACACACACGCACACACACACACACACACCTGCACCACCACCCTCCGCGGTGAGATGATCAGGTCAGGCCTTCCCTGGTTCTGGTTCCGGGTGTGATCCGGAACGGTGGGTACGGGTACCGGGATGGGTCCGTGTCGGTGCACGGCCTTCAGCGCTCTGTGGCGCGTGTCGACGGCCTCCTGCTCCTGGTGCTCCCGCTGCGCGTGCCCGAGCTCGGACGCCGCGGGTTTCACCTTCTTCCCGCCCTTCCTCTTGGCTCGTGCAGCCACGAGGCGTTTCTTCCAGCTGAGCGCGTGCAGCAGCACCGGGTGCCGCTTCTTCTTCTTCTTCTTCTTCTTCTCATCCTTCTCCTCTTCCTCCTCGCGGGGCTCCAGCGGCTTCTGCACCGCGAGCTCCTCCGGCCCTCGAGCCGCGGCTTTCCGCGAGCCCGGAGACAGAGACAGCGCTGTTCCCATGACGACGAGCACACCGAGCAGAGCGAGCCTTTCTGCAGCAGCGGAGGAGGAGGAGGAGCTGTCTGTCTGTCCTCCTGTCTGTCTGTCTGTCTGTCTGTCCGTTAAACCGTTAAGAGCAGAGATCCAGCATGAACACAAATCTCCATCACT
>NC_072470.1:30000-55000 GCF_027596085.1 Anoplopoma fimbria
GGCTTTGGAGGTTTTTGGGGATTTGGAGGTTGTGGGGGTTGTAGGGGTTTTGGGGGGTTTGGAGGTTGTAGGGGTTTTGGAGGTTGTAGGGGCTTTGGAGGTTTTTGGGGATTTGGAGGTTGTGGGGGTTTTGGAGGTTGTAGGGGTTTTGGAGGTTGTAGGGGTTTTGGAGGTTGTAGGGGTTTTGGAGGTTTTGGAGGTTGTAGGGGTTTTGGAAAGGGGGCTGGATTTAAGCGGATTAAATAGTGCTTGATTTTTAAAGTGAATTTTTTGGCCAAATTGTTTGAAACTTAAATCCTGTGTTTCAGAATTCGATGAACCTTCCTCCTGACAAGGTGCGTCTGCTGCGTTCCTATGACAACGATAAGAAGTGGGAGCTGATCTGTGATCAGGTGGGTGGTGTTAATAAAGTTCATGAGTTTGAATATGTTCCTAGAACCAGGACTTTGTTTTGTGGAGGTCAGCGACTCTTAATCAAAACAGATGCTATATGTATGAACATAAACAGCTGTTATAGTTCATTATATATATACCATAACAGCTGTTTATGACTTATAGATGTGTTTCCTCTAAAATAACAAGCAGAAACTGTGATGTCTCCTGTATCTTTACACACTGACCACCGTCTTATATATTATATATTATTATTCTATATTTTATATATTTATATTTATATTATTACTCTATATTTTATATATTTATATTTATATTATTACTCTATATTTTATATATTCATATTTATATTATTATTCTATATTTTATATATTTAGATTTATATTATTATTCTATATTTTATATTATTATTCTATATTTTATTTTATTATTATATATTTTATATATTTAGATTATTATTATATATTTTATATTATTATTCATTCTATATTATTATTATTTATTCTATATTATTATTATTTTACATTACTATTATATATAATATATTAAATATTATAATTTATACTGGTGTTGTTGATTTATGATTCACATGTGATGTCATCCAATCAAGTTGTGTGTGTGTGTTTGATGAAGGAGAGGTTTCAGGTAAAGAACCCTCCACACACCTACATCCAGAAACTGAGGGGCTTCCTCGACCCGGCCGTCACACGCAAGGTGAGCTGGGAAATGCAGTTTGTAGATGGTTTACAACCGCAGTCAGCATCGCAGGAAGTCCAGTCTAATCGCAGAATATTAGAAAACAAAACAGCAAGTTTCACTTTAAAACATGTTTGTTTTTCTGCCAGTTTTAAATGTATTATTATTATTAGTTATTATTTTTATTATCTATTCATTTATTATCATCATTATTATAATAGGGTTAGGGTGTCTCTGTCATTAACCCGTCTGCTTGTCTGACATTTACCTGTCTCTCTGTCTTTCTGACATTAACCCGTCTGTCTCTCTGTCATTAACCTGTCTGTCATTAACCCATCTGTCTGTCTGTCTGTCTGTCTATCTGTATGTCATTAACCCTTCTGTCTCTCTGTCTGTCGCTCTGTTTTTAACCCATCTGTCACTCATGTCTCTCGGTCTTTAACCTGTCTGTCTGCCTTACATTGGGGCGGCTGTGGCACATGAGGTAGAGCGCTTGTCCCGTAACCACAAGGTTGGTGGTTCAAGCCCCTCTACCGGCAACATGCCGAGGTGTCCTTGAGCGAGACACCTAACCCCAAGTTGCTCCCCGGGCGCTTCATTGCAGCCCACTGCTCCTCCGGGATGGGTTAAATGCAGAGAAATAATTTCCCCATTGTGGGACTAATAAAGGATTGATTATTATTATTATTATTATTATTATTATTATTAACCTGTCTGTCTGTCATTAACCCGTCTTTCTCTCTGTCTGTCTGTCTGCAGAAGTTCAGAAGAAGAGTCCAGGAGTCCACTCAGATGCTCAGAGAACTTGAGATTTCTCTTCGTACAAACCACATTGGGTACCTGTCTGTCTTACCAACTGTCTGTCTGTCTCTCTCTCTCTGCAACTCTGTCACCTGGAAATTTACAACATATAACCCATTCACAACATATAACATATAACCCATTTAGAACATATAACATAACATATAACATATAACCCATTCACAACATATAACATGAACCCATTTACAACATATAACCCATTTACAACATATAACATATAACCCATTTAGAACATATAACATATAACCCATTTAGAACATATAACATACAACCCATTCACAACATATAACATATAACATATAACCCATTTAGAACATATAACATATAACCCATTTAGAACATATAACATATAACCCATTTAGAACATATAACATATAACCCATTTAGAACATATACCATATAACCCATTTAGAACATATACCATGTAACATATAACCCATTTAGAACATATAACATATAACCCATTCACAACATATAACATATAACCCATTTAGAACATATACCATATAACCCATTTAGAACATATAACCCATTTAGAACATATAACATATAACCCATTCACAACATATAACATATAACCCATGTAGAACATATAACATATAACATATTTAGAACATATACCATATAACCCATTTAGAACATATAACATATAACATATAACCCATTTAGAACATATAACCCATTTAGAACATATAACCCATTTAGAACATATAACATAACATATAACAATATAACATATAACCCATTCACAACATATAACATTAACCCATTTACAACATATAACCCATTTAGAACATATAACATATAACCCATTTAGAACATATAACCCATTTAGAACATATAACATATATACCCATTCACAACATATAACATATAACCCATTCACAACATATAACATATAACCCATTTAGAACATATAACATATAACCCATTTAGAACATATAACGTAACATATAACATATAACCCATTCACAACATATAACATTAACCCATTTACAACATATAACATATAACCCATTTAGAACATATAACATAACATATAACATATAACCCATTCACAACATATAACATTAACCCATTTACAACATATAACATATAACCCATTTACAACATATAACATATAACCCATTTAGAACATATAACATACAACCCATTTAGAACATATAACCCATTTAGAACATATAACATACAACCCATTTAGAACATATAACATATAACCATTTAGAACATATAACATATAACCCATTTAGAACATATAACATATAACCCATTTAGAACATATAACATATAACCCATTTAGAACATATAACATATATCCCATTCACAACATATAACATATAACCCATTTAGAACATATAACATATAACCCATTTAGAACATATAACCCATTTAGAACATATAACATAACATATAACATATAACCCATTCACAACATATAACATTAACCCATTTAGAACATATAACATATAACCCATTTAGAACATATAACATATAACATATAACCCATTTAGAACATATAACCCATTTAGAACATATAACATATAACATATAACCCATTTAGAACATATAACATATAACCCATTTAGAACATATAACATATAACCATTTAGAACATATAACATATAACCCATTTAGAACATATAACATATAACCCATTTAGAACATATAACATATAACCCATTTAGAACATATAACATATAACCCATTTAGAACATATAACATATATCCCATTCACAACATATAACATATACCATATAACCCATTTAGAACATATAACATATAACCCATTAAGAACATATATACGTTACTGTTTATGGCTCCGGTTCTTTAGTTTGGTTTTAACAAAGCCTTCCCTCATATGACCTCTCTCTCTCTCTCTCTCTCTCTCTCTCTCTCTCTCTCTCTCTCTCTCTCTCTCTCTCTCTCTCTCTCTCTCTCTCTCTCTCTCTCTCTCTCTCTCTCTCTCTCTCCATCTGATGACCTGTCTGTCCTTCTCTGATGCCCTGTCTGTCTCTCTCTCTGTCTCTCTCTCTCTCTCTGTCTCTCTCTCTCTCTCTCTGATGACCTGTCTGTCTCTCTCTCTGTCTCTCTGTCTCTCTCTCTCTCTCTCTCTCTCTCTCTCTCTCTCTCTGATGACCTGTCTGTCTCTCTCCATCTGATGACCTGTCTGTCTGTCTGATGCCCTGTCTGTCTGTCTGCAGGTGGGTCAGAGAGTTTCTGAATGAGGAGAATCGAGGTCTGGATGTTTTGGTGGAGTATTTGTCCTTCGCTCAGTACGCCGTCACGTGAGTCTGAACAAACTAAATCCTCCATCACTACACATTGATAGGTTTATTTGGGTTCTCACAGTTGGAACCTTTGATTATATGTTTTAAATAGTATTGATTGACATGTACACTGATGGATCAGGTGTTTGTGCGTTCAGGTTCGATGGGGAGCAGGCCGAGGCCGGAGGAGAGGTCTCGTCCATCGACTCTCCCTGGAGTCGGTCCATAGAAGATCTCCATGGCGACTGCAGCCTCCCCTCCCCGTCCTCATCTGTCCCCAGAGCAGCTCGACACTCCATCAGGTAGCATAGATGAAACCCGATAGCTGACCTGGGACCAGCTATGAAGGCAGATAAACTCTGATTGTCTGATTTCAGCTCTGCGATGGTGACTCGCTCCAACACTCTGCCGAGTCGGAAAACTCTGAAGAACTCACGACTCGTCTGTAAGAAGGACGACGTTCATGTTTGTGTCATGTGTCTGAGAGCCATCATGAATTACCAGGTAATACTTTCACCGTAACGTATACATTTACACAAAGTACATCAAGTACTCTACATCTGCTGCTTCTGTCTGAGCCGTTCTGACCTTCATGTGTGTCGTCCTCTTCCTCAGTACGGATTCAACATGGTGATGTCACATCCTCACGCCGTCAACGAGATCGCCCTGAGCCTCAACAACAGGAACCCCAGGTCTGTACTACAGAGTACTACAGAGTACTACAGAGTACTACAGGTACCCAGAGTACTACAGAGTACTACAGGTACCCAGAGTACTACAGAGTACTACAGGTACCCAGAGTACTACAGGTACCCAGAGTACTACAGAGTACTACAGAGTACTACAGGTGCACAAAGTACTACAGGTTCACAAAGTACTAATTAAACGCTGTCTACCATCGGATGACCTGTCTCTCCACCCGTCTGTCTCACATCAGATGACCTGTCTCTCCACCCGTCTGTCTCACATCAGATGACCTGTCTCTCCACCTGTCTCTCTACCATCTGATGACCTGTCTCTCCACCTGTCTCTCCACCATCTGATGACCTGTCTCTCCACCTGTCTCTCTACCATCTGATGACCTGTCTCTCCACCCGTCTCTCCACCTGTCTCTCTACCACTCTTCATCAGGACGAAGGCTCTGGTGTTGGAGTTGTTGGCGGCGGTGTGTTTGGTGAGAGGAGGACACGAGATCATCCTGTCAGCCTTCGACAACTTCAAAACTGTAATCACACACACACACACACACACACACACACACACACACACACACACACACACACACACACACACACACACACACACACACACACACACACACACACACACACAGTATATTCACTGACTGACTGATCAATTGACTGATTGATACATTTATTGATCTTTTGCAGGTCTGTTCAGAGTCGATGCGTTTCGAGAAGTTGATGGAACATTTTAAGAACGAAGACGACAACATCGACTTTTTGGTACAAAGGATTTACGTTACGAGAACATTAATAATGAATTCCTCTTTAATGCAACTTCTCATCAATTAAAGGCTCGATCAACACAAACTGGTAGAATATGTATTTAATATTCAGGCCTCTGAAGAACAACACTTAAAGCTGCTGTTTGACTTTAATTTAACGTGAATTAAAGTTAAAACAATGATTTACAGTCACTTCATTTAACCTGATTCAGATTAAAACAAACATAATATTATGTTAAATAAACAGCAACTTCAATAATAATTCATTTCATTAATATTAAATTATACATCTATTTTGATTTACCTTTAAGGTATTTCAGGATTACCTGAGCATAGCTCACCTTGAATCACAGCTGAATCAGGGTACATCAGCAGGTAACTAACTGGTTTCCATCTGAACTTGTGTATGTTGTTGCCATGGTGACGGTTGTCAGGTGGCCTGTATGCAGTTCATCAACATCGTGGTTCACTCGGTGGAGGACATGAACTTCAGAGTACACCTGCAGTACGACTTCACCAAACTAAACCTGGACGAACACCTGGAGGTAACACGGTCACATGTTCTGCTTTCAGCCAATCATATGAGGGCTGATGACTAACCCGTCACTCTACCTGTCTCACCAGAGGCTGAAGCACACAGAGAGCGACAGGCTCCAGGTTCAGATTCAGGCGTACCTCGATAACGTGTTCGACGTCGGGACGCTGCTGGAGGACGCCGAGACCAAAACGGCTGCTCTGGAACGAGTCGAGGAGCTGGAGGAGAGCATCGGCACGGTAAGACAGACAGGTGGAGAGACAGACATTACATTACATTACAGTACATTACAGTACATTACATTACATTACATTACATTACAGTCATGTAGCAGACGCTTTTATCCAAAGCGACTTACAATAAGTGTGTTCAACATAGGTATTCAAGAGAACTACTAGTCACCAGAAGTGGAGAGACAGACGAGTGGGGAGACAGAAAGGTGGAGAGACAGACAGATGGAGAGACAGACGAGTGGAGAGACAGATCGGTGGAGTGACAGACGGTGGAGAGACAGACAGTGGAGAGACAGGCGTTAGAGCGTTGCCTGGTCACAGAGAACGAAGCATTGAAAGACAGACGGACACGTTTAGAGACAGACATGTAAACAGACAGACAGGTGTCTTCTAACTCCCTACCTGTCTCTCTTTCTCCGTGTCCTCAGATGTCGGAGCGTCTTCTGGACGTGGAGAACGAGGCGATGCTGAAGATCGTTGAACTGGAGAAACAGCTGATGCAAACCAACAAGGAGCTGGACCACGTTCGGGTCAGTGCTGTTACCACGGAAACCAAGACTTGGTCACCATAGAGACTAAACTGTGCATGATGATGCTGATGGGGAGACTGTTTCTGAACCTGAACATAAAAAGCAGAAAGAGAATATTTCAGGAACATTGGACTGTTCCTTTAACAACACACCTGTTCCTGATCTAACCCCCCCTCACCTGTGCAGGAAGTGTACACCAGCACCAACTCTCAGGTGCACACCTTGCGGCGGATGGTTCGGGAGAAGGACCAGACGATCCGGCGTCAGAGTCGTCTGGAGCGTCAGGCCCAGGAGGCCCAACAGGCCGGGGGACCCGGAGCTCCTCAACCCCAGAGAGGAGAGGGAGATGGGGGAGTGGGTGACTCCGCCTCCCCTTCACCTCCACCTTGTCCTAACCTGTCCCCCAGGTGAGAGACGTCTCTGTTTACTACACAGTCAGAGACCAGCTGCTGTATTTATCTCAGGTGCTGGTAGCGACCAAAAACAGATTGAATACTGGACTTATGTTCTTCAGACGTATGCTTTAATAAATGAAAGTAAAAAGGACCAAGAACAGAACCCTGAGGAACCCCACACATAATTATCATGATTACATCATCGTTAATGCTGTGAATGGGACGATCATGTTAGCATGTTAGCCACAAATAAAAAAAATTGATTGATTACCGTATTGATTTCCACAGTCCTGAGACTGTAGCCTATCACGGCATGGGACCAGGGATGGGCGGAGTTCCGGGGATGGGCGGAGTTCCAGGGATGCCGGTCCCGCCCCCTCCACCTCCTCCGCCACCAATGCCAGGCACAGGTGAGTTTCAGCTCCACCAATCACAAAGCGGATTTAGATGTTCAATCAAAAATTCCAGCTGTAGTACAGGAAACTAAATAGTACTGAAAAGTGATGCTTCCAAATACTACAAGTACTCACAAATGACATCACTGAAGGATAAACTTTTAGTACAACACGAACCAGAAACAAACGTTTACACATTACCTGTTTTCTTTCTTCTTCTCTTTGTCCTTTAAGTGTCCAATGGGTCGTACCCTGCACCTCCCCCCTGCTCCTCCTCCTCCCCCTCCTCCACCTCCTCCCCCATGTCGGACCAGCGAGCTCTCCTCCTCCGTCCCCATGCCCCCACCTCCCCCCTGTGGCCCCCCTCTCCCAGGTTCTGGTGGGTCGCCAACGGTCATCTTTAACTCTGGACTTGCAGGTGAGACTGAACTAGAAGGTTAACGCGATGCATTCACAGACTGGACGGGAAAGGATGGAACTTTCAGTTTGCATTCATACACTCATATATATACACTTATATATTAACAATGTATGAAACATGGTTTTACTGTCCAGTTACTAAAAGTGAATCCAGCCCTTCTAGCCAATCACAATCCAAGATACTCAGTTGTCATGGTAACTGTTTAACATTCATGACTCTAACATGTTGTTTCTCTCGTTGTGCTGACAGAGGGTCCTCTCAAGTTATTCTGTACGTTTACTTACTATCTGTCATTTATCTCCATCATCCTCCATCATCCCCTTAGTTTAAGTCATTTATCTCCATCATCCTCCATCATCCTCTTAGTTTCAGTCATTTATCTCCATCATCCTCCATCATCCTCTTAGTTTAAGTCATTTATCTCCATCATCCTCCATCATCCCCTTAGTTTAAGTCATTTATCTCCATCATCCTCCATCATCCCTGTAGTTTAAGTGATTTATCTCCATCATCCTCTTAGTTTAAGTCATTTATCTCCATCATCCTCCATCATCCTCTTAGTTTAAGTCATTTATCTCCATCATCCTCCATCATCCCCTTAGTTTAATTCATTTATCTCCATCATCCTCCATCATCCCCTTAGTTTAAGTCATTTATCTCCACCATCCTCCATCATCCTCTTAGTTTAAGTCATTTATCTCCATTATCCTCCATCATCCTCTTAGTTTAAGTCATTTATCTCCATCATCCTCCATTATCCTCTTAGTTTAAGTCATTTATCTCCATCATCCTCTTAGTTTAAGTCATTTATCTCCATCATCCTCCATCATCCCCTTAGTTTAAGTCATTTATCTCCATCATCCTCCATCATCCCCGTAGTTTAAGTCATTTATCTCCATCATCCTCCATCATCCTCTTAGTTTAAGTCATTTATCTCCATCATCCTCCATCATCCTCTTAGTTTAAGTCATTTATCTCCATCATCCTCCATCATCCCCTTAGTTTAAGTCATTTATCTCCATCATCCTCCATTATCCTCCATCATCCTCTTAGTTTAAGTCATTTATCTCCATCATCCTCTTAGTTTAAGTCATTTATCTCCATCATCCTCTTAGTTTAAGTCATTTATCTCCATCATCCTCCATCATCCTCTTAGTTTAAGTCATTTATCTCCATCATCCTCCATCATCCCCTTAGTTTAAGTCATTTATCTCCATCATCCTCCATCATCCCCTTAGTTTAAGTCATCTATCTCCATCATCCTCCATTATCCTCCATCATCCTCTTAGTTTAAGTCATTTATCTCCATCATCCTCCATTATCCTCCATCATCCCCTTAGTTTAAGTCATTTATCTCCATCATCCTCCATCATCCTCTTAGTTTAAGTCATTTATCTCCATCATCCTCCATTATCCCCTTAGTTTAAGTCATTTATCTCCATCATCCTCTTAGTTTAAGTCATTTATCTCCATCATCCTCCATCATCCTCTTAGTTTAAGTCATTTATCTCCATCATCCTCCATCATCCCCTTAGTTTAAGTCATTTATCTCCATCATCCTCCATTATCCTCCATCATCCTCTTAGTTTAAGTCATTTATCTCCATCATCCTCTTAGTTTAAGTCATTTATCTCCATCATCCTCTTAGTTTAAGTCATTTATCTCCATCATCCTCCATCATCCTCTTAATTTAAGTCATTTATCTCCATCATCCTCCATCATCCCCTTAGTTTAAGTCATTTATCTCCATCATCCTCCATCATCCCCTTAGTTTAAGTCATCTATCTCCATCATCCTCCATTATCCTCCATCATCCTCTTAGTTTAAGTCATTTATCTCCATCATCCTCCATTATCCTCCATCATCCCCTTAGTTTAAGTCATTTATCTCCATCATCCTCCATCATCCTCTTAGTTTAAGTCATTTATCTCCATCATCCTCCATTATCCCCTTAGTTTAAGTCATTTATCTCCATCATCCTCTTAGTTTAAGTCATTTATCTCCATCATCCTCCATCATCCCCTTAGTTTAAGTCATTTATCTCCATCATCCTCTTAGTTTAAGTCATTTATCTCCATCATCCTCCATCATCCTCTTAGTTTAAGTCATTTATCTCCATCATCCTCTTAGTTTAAGTCATTTATCTCCATCATCCTCCATCATCCTCTTAGTTTAAGTCATTTATCTCCATCATCCTCCATCATCCTCTTAGTTTAAGTCATTTATCTCCATCATCCTCTTAGTTTAAGTCATTTATCTCCATCATCCTCCATTATCCTCCATCATCCTCTTAGTTTAAGTCATTTATCTCCATCATCCTCTTAGTTTAAGTCATTTATCTCCATCATCCTCCATCATCCTCTTAGTTTAAGTCATTTATCTCCATCATCCTCCATCATCCCCTTAGTTTAAGTCATTTATCTCCATCATCCTCTTAGTTTAAGTCATTTATCTCCATCATCCTCCATTATCCTCCATCATCCCCTTAGTTTAAGTCATTTATCTCCATCATCCTCTTAGTTTAAGTCATTTATCTCCATCATCCCCTTAGTTTAAGTCATTTATCTCCATCATCCTCCATCATCCCCTTAGTTTAAGTCATTTATCTCCATCATCCTCCATCATCCTCTTAGTTTAAGTCATTTATCTCCATCATCCTCCATCATCCTCTTAGTTTAAGTCATTTATCTCCATCATCCTCCATTGTCCTCCATCATCCTCTTAGTTTAAGTCATTTATCTCCATCATCCTCCATCATCCTCTTAGTTTAAGTCATTTATCTCCATCATCCTCCATCATCCTCTTAGTTTAAGTCATTTATCTCCATCATCCTCCATTATCCTCCATCATCCTCTTAGTTTAAGTCATTTATCTCCATCATCCTCCATCATCCTCTTAGTTTAAGTCATTTATCTCCATCATCCTCCATCATCTTAGTTTAAGTCATTTATCTCCATCATCCTCCATCATCCTCTTAGTTTAAGTCATTTATCTCCATCATCCTCCATCATCCTCTTAGTTTAAGTCATTTATCTCCATCATCCTCCATCATCCCCTTAGTTTAAGTCATTTATCTCCATCATCCTCCATCATCCCCTTAGTTTAAGTCATTTATCTCCATCATCCTCCATTATCCTGCATCATCCTCTTAGTTTAAGTCATTTATCTCCATCATCCTCCATTATCCCCTTAGTTTAAGTCATTTATCTCCATCATCCTCTTAGTTTAAGTCATTTATCTCCATCATCCTCCATCATCCTCTTAGTTTAAGTCATTTATCTCCATCATCCTCCATCATCCCCTTAGTTTAAGTCATTTATCTCCATCATCCTCTTAGTTTAAGTCATTTATCTCCATCATCCTCCATCATCCTTAGTTTAAGTCATTTATCTCCATCATCCTCCATCATCCCCTTAGTTTAAGTCATTTATCTCCATCATCCTCCATCATCCCCGTAGTTTAAGTGATTTATCTCCATCATCCTCCATCATCCTCTTAGTTTAAGTCATTTATCTCCATCATCCTCTTAGTTTGAGTCATTTATCTCCATCATCCTCCATTATCCCCTTAGTTTAAGTCATTTATCTCCATCATCCTCCATCATCCTCTTAGTTTAAGTCATTTATCTCCATCATCCTCCATCATCCCCTTAGTTTAAGTCATTTATCTCCATCATCCTCCATCATCCCCTTAGTTTAAGTCATCTATCTCCATTATCCTCCATCATCCTCTTAGTTTAAGTCATTTATCTCCATCCATTATCCTCCATCATCCCCTTAGTTTAAGTCATTTATCTCCATCATCCTCCATCATCCTCTTAGTTTAAGTCATTTATCTCCATCATCCTCCATCATCCTCTTAGTTTAAGTCATTTATCTCCATCATCCTCCATCATCCCCTTAGTTTAAGTCATTTATCTCCATCATCCTCCATCATCCCCTTAGTTTAAGTCATTTATCTCCATCATCCTCCATCATCCTCTTAGTTTAAGTCATTTATCTCCATCATCCTCCATTATCCTCCATCATCCCCTTAGTTTAAGTCATTTATCTCCATCATCCTCCATCATCCTCTTAGTTTAAGTCATTTATCTCCATCATCCTCTTAGTTTAAGTCATTTATCTCCATCATCCTCCATTATCCTCCATCATCCTCTTAGTTTCAGTCATTTATCTCCATCATCCTCCATCATCCTCTTAGTTTAAGTCATTTAGCTCCATCATCCTCCATCATCCTCTTAGTTTAAGTAATTTATCTCCATCATCCTCCATTATCCTCCATCATCCTCTTAGTTTAAGTCATTTATCTCCATCATCCTCCATCATCCTCTTAGTTTAAGTCATTTATCTCCATCATCCTCCATCATCCTCTTAGTTTAAATCATTTATCCCCATCATCCTCCATCATCCTCTTAGTTTAAGTCATTTATCTCCATCATCCTCCATCATCCTCTTAGTTTAAGTCATTTATCTCCATCATCCTCCATCATCCCCTTAGTTTAAGTCATTTATCTCCATCATCCTCCATCATCCCCTTAGTTTAAGTCATTTATCTCCATCATCCTCCATTATTCTGCATCATCCTCTTAGTTTAAGTCATTTATCTCCATCATCCTCCATTATCCCCTTAGTTTAAGTCATTTATCTCCATCATCCTCTTAGTTTAAGTCATTTATCTCCATCATCCTCTTAGTTTAAGTCATTTATCTCCATCATCCTCCATCATCCCCTTAGTTTAAGTCATTTATCTCCATCATCCTCCATTATCCTCCATCATCCTCTTAGTTTAAGTCATTTATCTCCATCATCCTCCATTATCCCCTTAGTTTAAGTCATTTATCTCCATCATCCTCTTAGTTTAAGTCATTTATCTCCATCATCCTCCATCATCCTTCGTTTAAGTCATTTATCTCCATCATCCTCCATCATCCCCTTAGTTTAAGTCATTTATCTCCATCATCCTCCATCATCCCCGTAGTTTAAGTGATTTATCTCCATCATCCTCCATCATCCTCTTAGTTTAAGTCATTTGTCTCCATCATCCTCTTAGTTTAAGTCATTTATCTCCATCATCCTCCATTATCCCCTCAGTTTAAGTCATTTATCTCCATCATCCTCTTAGTTTAAGTCATTTATCTCCATCATCCTCCATCATCCTCTTAGTTTAAGTCATTTATCTCCATCATCCTCCATCATCCCCTTAGTTTAAGTCATTTATCTCCATCATCCTCCATCATCCCCTTAGTTTAAGTCATCTATCTCCATCATCCTCCATTATCCTCCATCATCCTCTTAGTTTAAGTCATTTATCTCCATCATCCTCCATTATCCTCCATCATCCCCTTAGTTTAAGTCATTTATCTCCATCATCCTCCATCATCCTCTTAGTTTAAGTCATTTATCTCCATCATCCTCCATCATCCTCTTAGTTTAAGTCATTTATCTCCATCATCCTCCATCATCCCCTTAGTTTAAGTCATTTATCTCCATCATCCTCCATCATCCCCTTAGTTTAAGTCATTTATCTCCATCATCCTCCATCATCCTCTTAGTTTAAGTCATTTATCTCCATCATCCTCCATTATCCTCCATCATCCTCTTAGTTTCAGTCATTTATCTCCATCATCCTCCATCATCCTCTTAGTTTAAGTCATTTAGCTCCATCATCCTCCATCATCCTCTTAGTTTAAGTCATTTATCTCCATCATCCTCCATCATCCTCTTAGTTTAAGTCATTTATCTCCACCATCCTCCATGATCCACCATTATCCTTCATCATCCAACATCCTTCCATCATCCCTCCCTATCCTCCATCATCCTTTCATCATCCCCATCCTTCCATCATCCTTCCACCATCCCCCATCCTTCCATCATCCCTCCACCATCCCCCATCCTTCCATCATCCCTCCACCATCCACCATCCTTCCATCATCCTTCACCATCCTTCCATCATCCCTCCACCATCCTCCATTATCCTCCATCATCCACCATCCTTCCATCATCCCCCATCCTTCCATCATCCCTCTACCATCCTCCATTATCCTCCATCATCCCTCCCCCATCCTCCACCATCCTTTCATCATCCCCCATCCTTCCATCATCCACCATCCTTCCATCATCCTTCACCATCCTTCCATCATCCCTCCACCATCCTCCATTATCCTCCATCATCCACCATCCTTCCATCATCCCTCCCCCATCCTCCACCATCCTTTCATCATCCCCCATCCTTCCATCATCCCTCTACCATCCTCCATTATCCTTCATCATCCCCCATTCTTCCATCATCCCTCCACCATCCACCATCATCCTTCACCATCCTTCCATCATCCCTCCACCATCCTCCATTATCCTCCATCCTTCCATCATCCTCCATCATCCTTCCATCATCCCTCCTCCATCCTCCATCATCCTTTCATCATCCCCCATCCTTCCATCATCCCTCTACCATCCTCCATTATCCTTCATCATCCCCATTCTTCCATCATCCCTCCACCATCCACCATCCTTCCATCATCCCTCCACCATCCACCATCCTTCCATCATCCTTCACCATCCTTCCATCATCCCTCCACCATCCTCCATTATCCTCCATCATCCACCATCCTTCCATCATCCTCCATCATCCTTCCATCCTCCATTATCCACCATCCTCCATTATCCACCATCCTCCATTATCCACCATTCTCCTCCATCCTTCCATCATCCCTCCACCATCCTCCATTATCCACCATTATCCTCCATCCCTCACCAGCTGAAAACGAGAAAATACTATCCCTGTCACTAAGCCCCGCCCCTCAGTCTCCAGCACAGCCAACTATTGGCTGGTTTGTCTCTTATTAACGGCAGATGTTGAATCTCATTTGTTGACATCTGTAATTTGCGTTCAGGTTGAAGCCCATTTCAGACATTTAAAGTCAAAACAAAGACCTGATTTTAGATTTAGGGTTAAGTTAAAGGAGATTCAGTCTAAAGGTTTAAAGGTTCTGATCTTCAGTCAGCTGACGTCTGTTCAGATGCTACTTTAAGACCAAAGTGAAGCTTCACATTCAGTCCAAACACACTTTTCATCCTTCTCAAAGTAAATCTGACCTGGAGTGGACATCCTGTCTCCCGGCTCACCTGTCTGTCTCTGTGCTCACCTGTCTGTCTCTGTGCTGTGCAGCGGTGAAGATAAAGAAGCCGATCCAGACCAAGTTTAGGATGCCGGTGTTGAACTGGGTCGCCCTGAAGCCAAGTCAGATCAACGGGACCGTCTTCAACGACATCGACGATGAGGCCATCCTGCAGGTAATACAACAATCACATTCAAGTATTCAGTTATTAAGGTAAAATAATATATATTATTAATAAAAACACTAAACTCCAGATGAGAGAAGAGAGCAGCTGCTGAAAGGTGATCAAAACGTCAGCGTCTTTAGTTGTCGTCAACAAGAAGCTTCAAGCTGCAGAAAGTGAGTTGTGGACAAACAAGGTCTTAATCTCAATGAGACCTCCCTGATAAATAAAGTTATATAATATTTAATAAAGGTCTGCTCAGAGTTTCAGCTGACCGGCAACAAACAGACTGCCTTATTGCTGAGGTTGTTGTAGAGCCTGAGATAAAACCTGCAAGGCTTTAATCAGTGCCAAAAGGATTCTGAAAAAGAGGCTTCCTGACTGTCTCTCTGCAACTGTCTCTCTCTCTCAGGACCTGAATGTGGAGGAGTTTGAGGAGCTGTTTAAGACGAAGGCTCAGGGTCCAGCAGTGGACTTGACTCTGTCCAGACAGAAACTTCCTCAGAAAGCTCCGTCCAAAGTTTCTCTGCTGGAGGCCAACAGGTCCAAAAACCTGGCCATCACTCTAAGGAAGGCCGGCCAGGGACCAGAGGTCATCTGTCGCGCCATCCACACGTAAGTCCACCAGTAACCATAACACAGGTGTTACTACCGAAAATACCGTTAACTATACCACAAGCCAAGCTTAACCAGTAACATGAGTAGGAAAGAGTTTACAGATAACACCAACTGTACCAATACCAGTAACAGAAGTAACACCAACTCTACCAATACCAGTAACACTACTAAACCAACTCTACCAATACCAGTAATACCAACTCTACCAATACCAGTAACACTACTAAACCAACTCTACCAAAACCAGTAAGAGAAGCTTGACCACCTCAACCATCACAACAACACATGCTCTCACCAGGAACTCAGTTTAGCTTCAAACTGTGACTTGGTGTCAGTTTCTTTCCTGAAGGTTCTCTTTAAAGTAAACTTCTGTCTTACAGGAAGTTCGGTTTAGGCAACAAAACCACTTAGTTAAGTTTAATGTTCACGTTTGACTTTAACTAGACTGACTTCGGAATCATGTGACTACCGACTGATGTGACAAATGTCAAAGTTTACTTTTAGTTTTCACGGAACATGACCATCAGATCGGTACTCCAGGGCTGATTCTGCTCTGTCGTTTGACACAGAACACACCTGTCTGAGTCGATTACACAGGTGTGTTCTGATTGGCTACCTGTAAAGTCTAAACAGCAGTATTAGTACACTGGAAGGTCTGTATTTCAGTTTGGATTCAATGTAACTCAACAGTTTACTTTGTGTTTCTGCAGGTTTGACCTCCGGACAGTTCGGGTCGACTTCGTGGAGTGTCTGATGCGTTTCCTGCCGACTGAGGCCGAGGTGAAGCTTCTACGGCAATACGAGAGGGACAGAAAACCTCTGGAGGCTCTGAGCGACGAGGACCGATTCATGATGCAGTTCAGTCGCATCGAACGACTCAACCAGCGCATGTCCATCATGACCTTCATGGGCAACTTCACCGACAACGTCCAGATGTTAACTCCGGTAAGACAGACAGGTAGAGACAGACAGGTAGAGACAGACAAGTAGAGTCACACAGGTAGATTCAGACAGGTAGAGACTGACAGGTAGAGATGGACAGGTAGAGATGGACAGGTAGAGATGGACAGGTAGATTCAGATAGGTAGAGATGGACAGGTAGAGACTGACAGTAGAGACGGACAGGTAGAGACTGACAGTAGAGACGGACAGGTAGAGACTGACAGTAGAGACGGACAGGTAGAGACTGACAGTAGAGACGGACAGCTGGAGACTGACAGGTAGAGATGGACAGGGAGAGATGGACAGGGAGAGACGGATAGGTAGAGACTGACAGGTAGAGACTGACAGTAGAGACGGACAGCTGGAGACTGACAGGTAGAGATGGACAGGGAGAGATGGACAGGGAGAGACGGATAGGTAGAGACTGACAGGTAGATTCAGACAGGTAGAGACGGACAGGTAGAGACTGACAGGTAGAGATGGACAGGTAGAGACGGACAGTAGAGACGGACAGCTAGAGACGGACAGCTAGAGACGGACAGCTAGAAAAATAAACGGTATACAGAATATTCAGTCATAACGAGTACTAACAGAAACTGAAGGTTTTTGTTGGAATATAAACATGAGATTCTTTTTTAAACATAAGAGAAGAAGAAGAAGCTCTCTCATAAATCACATGTGACCTGTTTCACTTCTTTGTGTTTCCTCTCAGCAACTTCACGCCATGATCGCTGCTTCGGTTTCTATAAAGTCCTCACAGAAGCTCAAGAAGATCCTGGAGGTCAGTCTGTGTTTATGTACACTACAAATACACACTCAATGTATTTTATCTCCTTGACTTATGAATACAGTATTTTTCTATAATCTTCTTTATAAAACTGGTAGCTCAAATCAAGAGATCTGATTGGTTCACAGCCGTGACATAATACCCAATCACCACTGCAGATTAATGTGACATAAAGAGGAGTTTGATCTGGAATTTGATATGTATATAAATGATAAATGTTAATAAATGTATATTAATGTTTATAAGCATTGATACATGTATATTAAAATGTGTTTATGTATATTAACGTTTATAAATGTATATTAATGTATATAAATGTATATTAACGTTTATAAATGTACATTAACGTTTATAAATGTACATTAACGTTTATAAATGTATATCAATGTGTATAAAGGTTTGCAAATGTATATAAATGTATATTAATGTTTATAAATGTATATTAATGTATATTAATGTTTATAAACGGTTATAAATGTATATTAATGTTTATACCTTTATTCATGTATTTAAATGTATATAACAGGAGAACGGAGCGTTACATTTTACCTGCTTCTGTTCTGTAGATCATCTTGGCTCTGGGGAACTACATGAACAGCAGCAAGAGAGGAGCTGTGTACGGATTCAAACTACAGAGTTTAGACCTGGTAACTAACACACGCACGCACGCACGCACGCACGCACGCACGCACGCACGTCATGTGTATCAAGAAAACATAGATACAGTGATCAAACATAGCAGCATCTTCATTTTAATGAAGATTTGCTTTAATTTATGAGGTTTATATAAAAGAACAATATGTGAGGTTTTTATATAAGAACAATATGTGAGGTTTATATAAAAGAACAATATGTGAGGTTTATATATAAGAACAATATGTGAGGTTTATATAAAAGAACAATATGTGAGGTTTATATATAAGAACAATATGTGAGGTTTATATAAAAGAACAATATGTGAGGTTTATATATAAGAACAATATGTGAGGTTTATATAAAAGAACAATATGTGAGGTTTATATATAAGAACAATATGTGAGGTTTATATAAAAGAACAATATGTGAGGTTTATATATAAGAACAATATGTGAGGTTTATATAAAAGAACAATATGTGAGGTTTATATATAAGAACAATATGTGAGGTTTATATATAAGAACAATATGTGAGGTTTATATAAAAGAACAATATGTGAGGTTTATATATAAGAACAATATGTGAGGTGTATATTTGTAATAAATCCTGTTTTGTGTTTCAGCTGCTGGAGACGAAGTCGACCGACCGTAAACAGACGCTGCTTCATTACATCGCCAACGTGGTGAGAGAGAAATATCCGGCCAAGAGTTTGTTCTACAACGAGCTTCACTATGTGGACAAGGCTGCTGCAGGTGAGTCCGTCAGCCAATCACAGCGCTGCAAGACAGACTGTCTGTCCCCTCCTGTCTGTCCTCACCTGTGTGTCTCTCCTGCAGTGAGTCTGGAGAACGTGCTGTGTGATGTGAAGGAGCTGCAGCGCGGCATGGAGCTCACCTGGAGAGAGTTCAGTGTTTCACACAACGCCATCCTCAAAGACTTCATCAGCCGCCACGAGTCCCGACTCAGCAAACTACTGGAGGACGCACGCATAGCTGAGGTGGGACAAGACACACACACACACACACACACACACACACACACACACACACACACACACACACACACACAGAGACACAGAGACACACAGAGACAGAGACACACACACACACACACACACACACACACACACACACACACACACACACACACACACACACACACACACACACACACACACACACACACACACGTACGTCATGTGTATCAAGAAAACATAGATACAGTGATCAAATATGATGTACAAACAAAACAATAAACAATAATGCAACATCTTTGATGCCGATGACATCACTGTTGGTCGTCCAATCACAGAGCAGCAGAAAGACGTAACTCCTGTTAATGTCACCTAACAAACTGAAATACCAGCTGTTCTTAATTAGTAATCAATAAATAATAATCTGCAGTGTAAAATCTGACGTATTGATTTTGTTTGGATTCTCTTCAGGATGCTTTTGAAGACGTGGTGAAGTTCTTCGGAGAGAGCTCCAAGACGATGCCACCGTCTGTTTTCTTCCCCATCTTCGTCCGTTTCATTAAAGCATACAGGGTGAGTCAACCTGACACTCCTAAGCCCCGCCTCCTTTACAGGGGGCAAGTCGACACGGCAAAGGCGGAGCCTAAACAAACACAGCTCAATACAAAAAAGGTTGTTGTGTATTCAGTGTGTTTCTCTGTGTGTGTGTGTGTGTGTGTGTGTGTGTGTTGTGTGTGTGTGTGTGTGTGTGTGTGTGTGTGTGTGTGTGTGTGTGTGTGTGTGTTCAGCTGGCCGAGGAGGAAAACGAGCAGAGGAGGCGTCAGGAACAAATGTTACTGGAGAAACTGGAGCAGGAGGAGCAGCAGGAGGAGGAGGAAACCAAGGTGAGACTGTGACCTTTGACCTGTCACACAGCTGGAACAGCTGCTGAGTCATCTAAACAATCACTGATACGTCACATGACCCACAACTTCTTATGACAACGAGACCCACAACGAGACCCACAATGAGACCCACAACGAGATCCACAACAAGACCCACAACAAGACCCACGAGACCCACAACGAGACCCACAACAAGACCCACAACAAGACCCACAACAAGACCCACGAGACCCACAACGAGACCCACAACAAGACCCACAACAAGACCCACGTGACCCACAACGAGACCCACAACGAGACTCAACAAGACCCACAACAAGACCCACAACAAGACCCACAACAAGACTCACAACAAGACCCACAACAAGACAAGACAAGACTCACAAGAACAACAAGACTCACAACAAGACTCACACGAGAACAACGAGACTCAACAACAAGACCCACAACAAGACCCACAACAAGACCCACAACAAGACTCACAACAAGACCCACAACAAGACTCACAACAAGACTCACAACGAGACTCACAACGAGACTCAACAAGACCCACAACAAGACTCACAACAAGACCCACAACAAGACTCACAACAAGACTCAACAAGACCCACAACAAGACCCACAACAAGACCCACAACAAGACTCACAACGAGACTCAACAAGACCCACAACAAGACCCACAACGAGACTCAACAAGACCCACAACGAGACTCAACAAGACCCACAACAAGACTCACAACAAGACCCACAACAAGACCCACAACAAGACTCGCAACGAGACTCAACGAGACCCACAACGAGACTCACAACAAGACCCACAACGAGACCCACAACGAGACTCACACAGAGACTTAAAATGACCAATGCTATGTTAGCAACTAACGCTAGTGCTAGCTAGGGTTAGCTTTGTTGTCAGCGTCCATGATTTGCGGTCCTCTCGGGTCGGTCCAGTTACCCTCTAGAGTCTAGAGGGTAACTGGTTAACTGGTTCTCAACCTGTTTTCAGTGATGTACCTCCTGTGAAATACTTTTTTAGCCATGTACCCCCTAACCAGCGCAAAGCATTTTTGGTTGAAAAAAAGATGTAATACACAGCGCTCTGCCATCAGTGTCTTGAATTCAGTTTATGAACTTACACTTATATTTTATTGAATATTTATTAAATAACAAATTTTAAAGGATTTTTGAATGGATGCTAATTTTAAATATATTTTTTAAAAATCTCACGTACCCCCAGGGGTACACGTACCCCCGTTTGAGAACCACTGCTCCAGAGGTCTGATCCGTCTCCCCCTCCTCCCCCCCAGTCTCCCTCCCACAGGGGGAAGCGGCCGCAGCAGGAGCTGCTCACAGAGCTCCGACGACGACAAGGAAAGGACAGTCGCCATGTTTACGAGGGGAAGGATGGAGCGATAGAGGACATCATCACAGGTAAACACATCAGTTCAGGTGATGTCACCACATGTGAACACACTTAGAAACACTCTTCACAGGTGAACAGTCAGAGTTATACCTGGTCTCTCTCTGTCGTCTGATTGGCTGCTTTGTTTTGTCTCACCTGCAGCTCTGAAGGCCGTCCCCTTCACGGCCCGATCAGCCAAACGCAGCTCTCGCTTCTTCTGTGACCCCGCCCACTCTGAGGAGCACTACTGAGGGAACCATGACATCACAGAGAGAGAGAGACATTACATCATAGCAAGAGTTTATGTCAGCATGTTTGAGGATGTTGTCATGTCTTCTTCAGATGGCCACGCCCACTTCTAATCAAGGGGACCAATTAGCACTTTGAGAATATCTGACCGATGTTCCCTGAGGACATCATGTTTTGTACGTTGTTTTATTGGTCAGTTGGAGCACAGACACCAGCTGACCTCTGACCTGTCTGTTGTCCTGACTGCTGTCCAACCAAACTCCATTCAAATATTTGGCAACTTAAAGTCTGGACACCAGAGCCAGAGTCCTGGTTCTGGGGCAGCAGGTCTTTGGTTCTGTGGTGGTTCTCGGTAATTTAATCTGTGTCTTAAACTGGATCTTGTACAGGGTTCTGCTCCTTTCCCTTCATTGTGTTCTACTGGATTTACTGGCCTTACCAGAGACAGGGATTCTCACAGTTTGGCTCCTTTCATAAGAGCTTGTGTTTTCTTTCCTGAACTTGCATAACGAGCAGCAGTGAGAGAAGCGTCCACAAACACAAGTGCTAAACTATGGTTCTTTGGTTCTCTGGGACTCTGGTTCTCTCCCCATCACCTTCCTGAACCGGTTCCTTCCTTTCACTGCTTTCCCTCTGAGTCTTGCTTAGTTAAGCCGTGAAAGGGAGCTCATTCTGCTGGTGAGGATCAGTTCAGGACTCACCTGACTGGAAGTTCAGAACTCACCTGGAAGTTCAGGACTCACCTGGAAGGACATAAAGAGACACACCTGTAAAAAGATGGACACACCTACTTGGAAACATCTGGACAGAGCTGGACCAACAGAACAATCTCAGCCAGTACTTATATGGACGGACCTGCAGGGTTTTCCTTCAAGGTGTCCTGGTGTCCCTGTGGAGTGTCCAGCCTCAACCGGAGACCTGGACAGGTCTGGACCCGATGGACCCATCTGGATCAACAAAGACAAACTCTGATAGACTTGGAGAGAGACACTAAATGAGGACACACCTGTGGAGATGTCCTCTAGCTGTTCTGTCTTCTGGAGTCTCTAGTTGTCTTTAAAGGGTCCAGTCTCAAACTGAAGACAGTGTGTCTGGTCCAGCATCAACTCCTTACCCCCCTTCTGTCCCCCTTCTGTCCCCCGTCTCCCCCCCTTTCATTAAAGACCTTAAAACATCATTTCCAGAGAAAAAGAGCACAAAGTTTTCTACGTGTACAGATGTTTTCTAGAAGCTGTGTAGCGTTGATGGTTCTGTGTTTGTTGGTTGTTGGTGATTCTGCACTGGTTTCAGTAAACGCACCGTGACTAAAGGAAGTCTGTCCGTTTGTACAGAGAAACGTTTCATACTTCAGTGTGTCCATGAACACAACTACGGAGGTTAATATAACCATTATTTATATGAACAACATTAATATATATATATATATATATATATATATATATATATAACAATAAACATGAACATAATTAAAATGAATAATAAACATGAACATAATTACATGAATAATAAACATGACCATAATTAATATGAATAATAAACATGAACATAATTAATATGAATAATAAACATGAACATAATTACATGAATAATAAACATGAACATAATTATATGAACAATAAACATGAACATAATTATATGAATAATAAACATGAACATAATTATATGAATAATAAACATGAACATAATTAAAATGAATAATAAACATGAACATGATTATATGAGTAATAAACATGAACATAATTACATGAATAATAAACATGAACATAATTATATGAATAATAAACAAACATAATTATATGAATAATAAACAAACATAAGTATATGAATAATAAACATGAACATAATTATATGAATAATAAACATGAACATGATTATATGAATAATAAACATGAACATAATTAATATGAATAATAAACATGAACATAATTATATGAATAATAAACATGAACATAATTATATGAATAATAAACAAACATAAGTATATGAACAATAAACATGAACATAATTATATGAATAATAAACATGAACATAATTACATGAATAATAAACATGAACATAATTATATGAACAATAAACATGAACATAATTAAAATGAATAATAAACATGAACATAATTATATGAATAATAAACATGAACATAATTAAAATGAATAATAAACATGAACATAATTATATGAACAATAAACATGAACATAAACATGAATAATAAACATGAACATAATTAAATGAATAATAAACATGAACATAATTATATGAATAATAAACATGAACATAATTAAAATGAATAATAAACATGAACATAATTATATGAATAATAAACATGAACATAATTACATGAATAATAAACATGAACATAATTATATGAATAATAAACATGAACATAATTATATGAATAATAAACATGAACATAATTACATGAATAATAAACATGAACATAATTATATGAACAATAAACATGAACATAATTATATGAATAATAAACATGAACATAATTATATGAATAATAAACATGAACATAATTATATGAATAATAAACATGAACATAATTATATGAATAATAAACTCTTCTCTCTTCTCTCAGAGTTGAACAAAGTAAAGTTAGATATAGATATTTGGTAATTCTCTCCACGTGGAACATAAATCCACATTTAACATGTTTTCTAAAGGGAAGAACTTTGCCAGAGAAAAGCTGCATCACCTGTTTTTCTTCACAGAAATGCACAAAAGAAATACAGTGGAGACGTTTTGTTTTTGTTTCAAGTCAGGATTTGTGATATTGGACGATAAAGATAAAGTGGACTTAACTGTTTTTATCACTTTTATTTGTTTTGTATCATTTTAGTTTTGTTGGTTGGGTTTAAATACATTCAGTAGATTTGGCCTTTAATCAACACCAACAAGTCAAATGTCTTTCCAGTTTCTTTTATTTTAACCAATTAAACAAAGGTACATTTGGGAGTATGCAATAATACATTGACTCTGATTGGCTCTCATGGTTTCCTTGTTTCTGATTCGTCGTCTCTTCATCATTTATTTATTTGCAGTTAAAAACGGCTTCAAACACTTTGTGAAAATCA